>NW_024883219.1:0-119239 GCF_019059575.1 Amphibalanus amphitrite
GTCACGACTGTTATTGTTCATTTCTGAAGCCATGGTTGCCCTGCGAATGCCATATTGTGCGAAACATTTAGAAGGTACTAACATCACATCCAATCAAACAATCGTCGCTTGGCACTAACGCAGCCATTGATCTTCCTCAGCCGTGTTTGATACAATCCCAATGTGCATGTGCCGCCTATAAAAGCATCACCATCCACCCCAATAACGTCCCGCTACCGTGCGTCTGCCCGGTGCATCTGCACTCATCCGACTGAAGCCCCGCGCGCAGCGGAGCGCTCAGAGGTCAAAGGTCACTGAGCTCGGTCGGCGGCCGGAGCGAGCCAACAGTGACCGATGGGATGCTACTGTCAAATTGAACGCACTGCGCAGTGTTCAAATAAATGGAGCGTCTAATAGACGCGCATCCGGAAACCCGGAACATGGCTTTACGGGAGGTATTACATAGATTCAGTTTCCGGGCGGAGGATTAATGTTGAGAGCGAGCGTGGGCTGCTGTGTTGGTGATGTTGGAGATTGGATAATTCTGCAGCATCAAATTGATGTGGGTTTTACTCACCTTTGGCATTCGGCATTCCTCGGAGAGCAGTTTTGAGAATGCAGCGAGGCGGCTTCTCTATCAGCTCCAGGCACTCGGAGTTGTCTGAGAACTTGATGTGCGCGACTGGATCTCCTCTTGCCGATACTGAACAAAAGATGTGTCTTGGAACATAGCGTTTACACCGATGTCTACTGAGAAGTGAGAACTATGTTGCACTATACCTCTCCATACTAAGCGATAAACAACGGTGGCCAAGACTCACCAGCAATCGAACTCAACTACCACTACATCCCTTGCAACAATACCAGGGCGGCTCAAAGGGCCCGCAAACAAGCATGTTAAAAATAGACATCCATCTCGTGCGAGCTCTATGAGCAGACGTCGGTCCGTTTGCAGCCTGTGGGACCGACGCCGGGCTCCCGGCGGCTGTGTTAGTTTACATAACTGTAGGAGAGGGCGAATCGACCTCCGAGATACCACGCCAGAATGGGTCTGACATTTGGGCTAACACGGCCGGGGATATTGCCGTCAGGGGAAATAATCATGGACCTCTAGGGTGGTGTGTGATACCGATGAGGAGATTGCCATCATATGAGACAGTTTGGATATTTTCGGTGGTCTGATGGAATACAAATCGCTGACGTAAGCGTGTAGGACACCCACAGCTGAGCGGATGGTCGCTATGTATATACGATCTGTGAAGTGTCATAATATAAATGGGTCTAATCTGACATACTGTATAGCGAAGTGAAAACGGTGGAAAAAAAGATACACATACAGACGGGCCATGTCTAAAGCCCTTGTAAGATAGTATACTGCATGTGATTTAAGCTGCATGCTATAATGTAGGAATATAGATATAGGATATGGAAAATATAGGAATATAGGGTAGGAATATAGGATATAGTAAAGTCGTGATACCATTGTAGTAGAACAACATCACATGCAAAAGAGAGAGCGTATTCATCTCGGCAACTTATCCGAAATGATATGCGCTTTTACGTGAAGGCTGTTACAGGTGCCCCATGATCCCATCGAGTGTTGTTTTGACTTCAACCGAGAGTGCAGTGCGAGACAAGATGGCACTGTAGACAACACTTTACAGAATGTCTTGCTAAGATCTCACGCATCACATTTTGTGTAACGAACAACACGAAAAGCCCCTTCAATCTTCATATCGCTGCTCTTACGTTTGTCTCAACTATGCACGCAGGCCACGGAATTCTATGGAAAGCCTGGCAAACACAATGTTTTGCCAGACATTAAACGGCGAATCATTACAGCATCCGTTCGGACGCTCTTGAAACAAATATTTTGCAGACCTAGTGACACGCAGGCACCAATCCACTTGTATCGGGAGAAGCTATCGACAGTTATTGAAAAAAACTACTCTACACAAGACTATGGTTACATCTAATATCTGAGATAATTACCGCTTCCTGTTCCAGCGCGAAGACGTAGTGGTTGAGAAGGTGTGCAGCTTCTCGTTGGTGTAATTGATGCAGAGCTGCTCGAACGAGTTCTTCCCGAAGTTCTCGAAGCCGAAGATGTCTAGCACGCCGAGGAAGGCGCCGCTGTCCTGGCCGGGGTTTGTGCACGTGTTTCTGGTTCACCACCACGCAAATGTCCGGGAGTAGAGCGCCTTGGTCATGGCGTGCCGGTTCTCGCGGGCCTGAAACACACACACAGGGTGAAGGGGTGACACGGTGAACGAGTCAACGGGTACAAGCCGAAAGGTGTGCAAGGGGATCAGTTCTAGAGACATATTTGTGGGCTGGGCTGACCAATAGACAGGCACACACCATGATCACGATTATGCTACCTGCCTCAATGACCTTAAATGAAAGACTTCCACTTCATCTTCATTTCATATTCCTATCGCTTTCAGAGTTAGTTTCACGCTCACTTATTCAAAGGTAGACCAAACTAATTCACGCAGGCCATGAAATGTTTTCATGTCGAACAATAAAATAAAGCAATACCATCTTGCTTGACCTTATTGCACCTATGCACGCGGAAGGGAATAACAATATGAGACAACCAACATCATTTACGTCAGACACACGACAACATGAAAACCCCCACACTTCATTTATCTAAATCTATCCAGCTGCTCTCGGCTGGCACCATCCGCGATACGCCAACCCCTCCGCCTTCGGTAATCACAAAACACCCCCTGAGCAGAGGGGCGTGCGTGCTCCTCGCTTCCGGCCACAGTCGACTCTGTTGTGTCGCTTTGAGAGAGTAATGGGCAGACCGTGCCTCGGGGTGTTGTTACGGTCGTCCCCGTGTTGTGACTACGTTCGGACTAGCCCGGCGGGCTGTTGGTTTAGCGCTTGGTAACCAGGTTAGTTCCGTCTGCAGAGACGGAGCTCGCACACCACCGCTAAGACTCTGTTAGTGACACCGGGATCTGTTCCTCAACTGGTCCTCGCACCTCGCGACACACAGGTCGTGCGTTGTGTCCGGTGCCACCCTAGGTTTGTCGACAAAGTCTACCACTATTCTGAGGTTTACTGACAAAATATGGAGGATATTGTGCTGACGGAAATGAGAAGCAAGGCGGCATCCCAGCGGCGCAAAAACATGTGGACCGACCCAGCGGGACCATATGTTTCGGGAGCAGCACAGAAATAGCGACTGAAGACATGGCGCAGCCTGCGCCGCGCCGGCCTTCAGTCTAATGAACTGCGGAGATAAGAACCGCCACCGCGGGACGGCCGAAGAGGCTTTCAACAGCCTGCAGGGGCTAGCGAAATTGTGGCCGGCATCTGAATTGTTGGTTCTTTTTCTTCACTTCCCCAGCTTTAGTGACAAAGTCTGTAGGCATTATTGTGAGCTAAATGCTTTTTTTTCGAAACCAGAACTTCATCTACATTATTTCATTGGATATTTTCAAACACCTACAAGCGTGTCAATTATAATTTCAATTCGCTACAAAAACATCTTTAATTATACTCTGTTCCGTTTCAAGTTTGCAGCCGAAGTGCCCTGCTGAAAGCAGTGCGTGATTTCTGTATATACAGCTCTTACATGTTAAGACGCAAATTCTTGAGCGGAGGATTGATCTGCCGAAGAAACTCCAACTGCAAGCTTGATATGGAACAGACTATAACAAGCTCGGTTACGCCCGGGGGCCGGCCGGTCACACGGTGGTCACTGGTCTGTCGCACGTACCTCGTGCGGTTTGAGCGGGATCTCTGTGATGTTGCCGCGCACGTTGATCTGCCTGTTGAGCAGCACCAGGCGCACGTCGTCTCCCTCGAGGCCGAGCAGCTGAGAGACCGTGGCCAGGATGGTGACGTCTCCCTCCGTCAGCTCCGTCTTCTCGCCGTCTACGTCCTGGGGAGGTGGAGGAGGGACGTCAGAAGGGGAGGTCAGCCACGACGAACGACTCGTGAGTGTGATGATGTGGGTTCATACCATGAACATAATTAAGATAAGTTTCGAGCATACAGCAGAAATGATAGCAAAACAGGCACGAAAATTTAAATAGAGGTTCATAAGCGAGTGAATAAAATTTAATTAACAGTGAGACGAATGTATCAGAAGAAAAAGATTTAAATATGCAGTCCCTTGCCGAGGATTTAAAAAGGCCCAGCCTCCTCACAGAAGACGTGCCGAATAAACCCATCCCAACCCGTTTCAAACACACTCGCCATTCTGAACACAGCTTTACGGTGAATAGGTTGACTAACTACACACACGGAAGATTAATGTAGTCATTCTGCGGGCCACACTCGATCCCCGAGGCTATAAAGGTCGACAAAGGCTGCCAGCGAGCCCCGTCCCCGCCCGCCGCCCACCTGTTGGTTCGATCACACTGCAGGGGCGGGGTGTGCGTGTGACGCGGGGTCACTGTGTGATCGTAGGAACAATCGGCCCGTCAGTCACATGGGTGATGATATGGTATCGTGTTGTGTGTTCGTAAAACGACACAGCAAAGGCACGAGCCAGAAATGTTGGAAATAATTCAAATAAGACAGGATTACCGCGGTGTGGGAGCAGAAATTTCATACAAAACAAGGTTGTAAAATATACAGAGTTAGCGTTAGCATTCACCAGGAACACTAGCTATCGAAACATATGAACTTTTCTCACTGCCGCTTCATCCATTTCTTTTCCTGCCATCCCTCATGTTATTCTACGCTCTTACACTGTCCTAACTTTCAGCCTGTCGCCCAAGGTAATCTCTCACCGCCCTCAGTCCTAGCCCGTCACCCGTTCCGTACTTCCAGCCACTCGCCTTCTGTACCGCATCTCACCTGGAGGCTGGAACCCGACGTTCCCCAGCCACTCCCCCGTCTCACCTGGAACCCGATGTTCCCCAGCCACAGGATGGCCGAGATGGTCGAGTAGAGGCCATCGCACACTTCCTGCGGGATCTGCAGCACGCTGAACGCCAGCCGCAGCGCGTCGAACCGCTCGGCGTCGTTCACACCGTCCAGTCGGACGCAGCCCGACTGGTTCAGGTAACTGTAGTGGGCCGCCTCCCGCAGCTGGAACTGGGCTGCCAGCTCCGAGTCGCGCTGGGGTTGAGGAGAGGGAGCAGTCATGAGGGGGTATCAAGGGAAGACACGGGAGGGAGAGGGAGGGAGGAGGGAGGGAAGAGGGAGAGCGCGCTGCAGAATCTTAGAGGATATGGGAGGAGAGGGGAGAGAGAGAGAGAGCGAGAGAGAGAGAGAGAGAGAAGAGAGAGAGAGAGAGAGAGAGAGAGAGAGAGAGAGAGAGAGAGAAGAGAGAGAGAGAGCGCGAGAGCGAGAGCGAGAGCGAGAGCGAGAGCGAGAGCGAGAGCGAGAGAGAGAGAGAGAGGAGAGAGAGATAGAGAGAGAGAGAGAGAGATAGAGAGATAGAGAGAGAGAGAGAGAGAGAGAGAGAGAGAAGAGAGAGAGAGAGAGAGAGAGAGAGAGAGAGAGAGAGAGAGAAGAGAGAGAGAGAGAGAGAGAGAGAGAGAGATAGAGAGAGAGAGAGAGAGAGAGAGAGAGAGAGAGAGAGAGAGGAGAGAGAGAGAGAGAGAGAGAGAGAGAGAGAGAGAGAGAGAGAGGAGAGAGAGAGAGAGAGAGAGAGAGAGAGAGAGAGAGAGAGAGAGAGGAGAGAGAGAGAGAGAGAGAGAGAGAGGAGAGAGAGAGAGAGAGAGAGAGAGAGAGAGAGAGAGAGAGAGAGAGAGAGAGAGAGAGAGAGAGAGAGAGAGAGAGAGAGAGAGAGAGAGAGAGAGAGAGAGAGAGAGAGAGAGAGAGAGAGAGAGAGAGAGAGAGAGAGAGAGAGAGAGAGAGAGAGAGAGAAAGAACGCACAGACGGGCACTAAGATGGATATTCAGAAAGATAGAAAAACATATTAAAGACAGTTGGCAGTGTGTTTTGACTATAGTAGCAATACGCTGTCCTTGGAGATATGTCCCGCTCGGGGCAGCTGAAGGCAAGACTGGGAGGGAAGCAGCGGAAGCCAGCCAGGAAAAGGTTCGAACAAAAGCCAATTGGCCGCCTTTGGAGCGTATCTGAACAGCGTTATTTACGGCCGGCGATGATTGCTGGGGAGCCGACGGGCGGCCTGTGTCGAACGCCGACAGACCAACCGATAATGAATACCAACGAGCGGTGCGGACCGGACAAAACGCTCCGGCCGTATCAATATGCTGCCGAGACGATTTGTGATAGAGGGGACAGAGGGGACACTGGGCGGGGCTGTAGCAGCGACAGTGCTTTTGGTGGTGCAAACAAAACGCTGGCAGCAATGGCTCTGTTGAAACTATCAAAACACAGGTATAAAGGGAAGATAAACGCGATGGCCAAGCCAATTAATCATGTTACAATACGTGAATAATGCATCTTTTGCGCAGTACGTTATTGAGACACTCATCTTTACCACTGATGGGGCTTCACCTGTGCGGTTAAACGCTAACTTTACAGCTGAAACTGAAACGTTACACCTACTCAAGTGCCTTGTCCAATGACAATAGCGCTGGATAGCCATACCTAGTCATAGTCCTGACCTGTGCGGCGGCGACCAGCTGATAGAACACGTGGTAATTCCGCTCGTCGGGCCCCTGGAACGTGATGCGCGACTGTTCCAGCAGGTAGTCCTGCATGATACAGCCCTTGATGTGCCACCGCGGGTCGAAGCACACCTGCATGAACCGGCCGAACCGAGACGAGTTGTCGTTCCGCACCGTCTTGGCGTTACCTGCAGACAGAGACAAATTAGTGTCAAACCTTGGCATTATTTGCAGAAAGAGATAAAGTAATAAGTCGCGACCTTGGCGTTACTTGCGGAAACGGCCAAGGTCAGTGTGGTAAATCTAGGCATTACTTGCAAAAAGAGTTGATGCTAGCACGTCTGAATGAATAAAAAGAAGAAGAAAAAACTGTTGGTCGCTCACACTTCCGGAACAACACACATCTCGTTTCTAAAGAAACTGTTTGAAAGACAAAACACTCACAAAAACAGCCTGCACTCTGGGAGTTGTGTACATTGCGCCCGCCCACACAATGCCATTACCTCGCCAACACATCTCTAGCATCCCCTGACACGGTACGGGGCGGACCACACCCTGGGTGGAACCCTGACGGCGTCTCTACCGACCGGGTGACCAACTGGGTCGTCAGAGCGACTGACGGCTCGTTCCTCACACCACGCCCGCCCCGCCCAGAGTCGGAGCACACGACGGGGAACGGCACTCCGGGGTGAGCCCAAAGGACTCCGGACCACGCGAGTGATACCACGCGCACCCAGCAGATGGGATGGGCAAAAGAAGGTCAAAGTCGCCGTCATTTTAGAAAAGACACCATCTCAATGCAGCAACAACCTTGTCCTAAATGGTAACGAAGTCACCATCGCAAAACAAGCACTGAAGCTGGAACACGATCCAAACAAGACTATAGATCACCGATATCGTAAGCTCAGCCCAGCCGAACACGATCAAAACATTCCCGATTCCCAACACAGCCATCGCCACAGCATGCTTCCAGCATGTTCCCACAACCCTTACGCCACTATTCTCGATTGTTCGCCGCTCAAGCCTCAAGTTTTTATCAATTCTAGCACATAACCCCTGTCCCAATGAGTGCGTAATAGCATGCCCGGGACAAATCGCCTATGTAACTTTTTATCATAGCCGTAGTGCAAAGAAGAAAAATTCCATAAATTATCCCACGACGGATATTGGTTGCAATTTGTACAAAGGTGGCCAGATCGGTCCCCAATCGTCCTGCCGTGCTCGGCAGACGTTCCATCGAGACCAGCTTCACAAGCGCAGAGCGGGTGGCGGCCATCTCTGCTACGCTAACAGCCTCACCGCGATATCTCATCAGCGAGTCGAGCCGGCGTCAGAGACATCCCGTGGGACTAGGACCGCACCAGCCGCCGACACAGTGCCCGTTACAGCCCGGCGTGACGTCACTATGACGTCATCACGAGTGAGCCTGTAGTAGGAGAATCGATACGTATCCCCCTTCGTCCGACCTCAGGTCCGTCAGCCAGATTTCAAAGACGTCGGATGGGTTCAGGCGGAATGACCGGGCACAAATGACACGCGCTTGGGCGATAGCCTGATCACTCACAGAAGGTCCCAGGCCGACCCGAATGGGGATCAATGCGGGTGATTTACTGTGATTAATCGATAGGTTTCAGACACTGACCAAGAAAACTCTGGGGTTTAGCCTCGGAAGCTCGGTTTAGCATCAGGAGCTCGGTTTAGCCTGAATGATTTCTTGCTGTGGGACCTCGAATCGCCAGATACGTTTCTCATTCCAATGCCTCAGATACCGTGACGGATCTACTGAGTGTCGTTAAAAAAGAACGTTCTGAGATAGGATGGATGGGTGCTAACTACTATCACATCATATTTAGGTACAGATGCGCTTATGAGCGATTTTTGTGTGATTTTGAATGGATAATTTGTCATATATTGCTGCTACAGGCCGACTCAATCGGACGAACATCTTCTGATTCGGCCTATTGTCAACGATTTTTATGCTACTGGCGTGGATGCGTGCATCATTTGGCATCACACGGCAACAGTCTGAAGGCGAAGTTCAGCTTCTTCCTCAGTAAATTCGGCCAGGAAAACACACGAGCGCCGTGGCGTGGTGATTTGATCAGTGTAGCTCGGGCTGACAATTTATGGCCGTCTTTTGGTGTCCTCCTTCAGAGAGCAGCTAGTAAAAGAGCTGGGAGATGAGAGCTGAGAGTTGGGAGCCGGGAGATCTGGTGGTGAAGATAGGGCACGGAGATGCCCTAGCAAGAATGGCACACTCTTGAGAGGACCCGTGTATCAAGGTTAGACTGGTCGGCGTATGAGTAAGTACAGAGGCTGATGCCTGTCCGAATGCGGGAGTCGCTCCACTGCTGAGTTAGTTCTCAGAGCACCCGCCCGAGTTCCAGCAGAAGCAGCCGACGCCAGCTGTCGATACCGATTGAGCGACACAAACCGCTCCCAAACTCTGTCTAGCGACGAGCGTCGGTCCGCGGAACCGCTCAACCGGCAGAGTAATCAGCTAAAACGTAGCCGAGCCGCCCGCAATGTCGCCTGGTGTGGTGGGTCGGTAGGTCGTCATGTATTGCCTGCCAGAGTAGCGCCCTGGGTCGCGCGGGGGAGGGCAAGCATGTCCTTCCCCCTGACATGTTCCTTTATCACTCTCCGGGAAGGCTAGTAGCAGAGGGGAATATTTAAGCATTTAGAAATGAATGTTCCAAACAACGACCACCTCAAATTAATCTAGCTTCAGTGCAATCATGTCAGAGACATCGTCAGATTGATTCCACGCTTGAGTGATAACGTCTGCAATTGACAGATTTCCTTTGTTCTTGGAGGTGTCCCAGACGTCCAATTCAATATTTGTACAAAAGCCAAAGGCGCGTGAAGCTACTCAACAAAAATTGCTTTAATTCAAAACGCTAAGATTGTGAGTGTTCGCAAACAGCCTGCTTTGGGATATAAAAGAATAAAGCGCTGACACAGTGACTTGTTCGCTGTCACAACACAGTCTCGAGCCTCGCCAACTTCTGACGATTCTCCGTCCCTCTGGGACGTACCGGTCGTCATTGCCTTCCAAGTTGGACGGCCGTGTGAATGCTTTATTGTTCTGCAGACTGCCGAATGTCCCAATCAGCCTCCGCCAATACGGAACACCGTCTCTGCTGGCAGACCTGCCCGGGCAGAGCCGACGACAATTTGTCGACGTGAGGACGCCAGGGAGGCTCAACAGGTCAGAAGGTCGCGGGCGGGGTCAATCGATTCCGGCGGCCTCTGACCTTTGACACGGAACTGGCTGTCGGAAAATTGCCAGGCTATGAAACTGTCATCTATCCAGTAGCTATCGACGTCTGTGCGCGATTTGTCGGGTAATTTGGTGCGTCATCTCACTGTTTGGATGGCACATGTAGGCCATGTCACCTGTCATGTCAACATGCGGAGAGTGTTACAGCCATTATACGCCACTCAGGGACCAAACAGAGGTAAAATTGAGAGCGATGACATTTACGCAGGTCCCACGAGCTTGCCCAGTTCGCCCCTGTGACTGGCGAACGGTGAAGCTGCATTGGGCGAAGACGATCTAATGGGATAGACGTGCAACTTTGCGGGGCAGATGCTGCCCAAGATATTCACAGGTGGGGTCGGAGAGTCCCTATCGGTAACTCAGAAAGTTAGACTTCCCTGAATCATTCATTGATGCGGTTACAAGGTCCTTACGCAGCGAGCTTGGTGTATTATGTAACGTAAGAGACCAACATACTGACAATCCCACTAAGTCAGCAGACCACACAGCAGTTGACACCCCAACTCAACTAGCTGTCAGCAATCATCTACATTTCACAGAACGGTTTCATGTCGCGTTCATTGATCCTCCCCCATAGCGACCGCCACCACCGAGTGACACTCATTGCACAGTGCATAGTGCACCACGTGCACAAACCCGGTGCACGGCGCCCATAGCGGCTCTGCACGTTGTGTGCACATGTGACCCAGCACGACGTGGAGTGCCCGACGTAAGGGGTTGATTGACAATTCCTGCACGTCTCTCTTTACCGCACAAGACGCAGGCTCCAATACGCCGGGGGTGAGCGCAGGGACAAGTTTGAGTTGGCTGACTCGATTCCCAGTTCGATGACCCAGACTGCCGGAGAACACTGTATGTAAAGTAGTTCTGCAATGTGTACGTCTCTCGTCGGAGCCCGGACAGACGAAAGGTGAAAAGTTGGCCCGTCAAAGTCGGTCATCGCTTCGCTGACCGTTTCCAGAATTGCGAAGAAGGCCGAATAAAACACCGCGTACTATCTTACAAGAATCTCCCTTGTAAGGTTGGACAACAGTAGAAGACATTTTTTAGTTCCTTGATGCCTCGCACAGCACACAAAACAAGAGTTTAACAGCTTTTGTGACACAATTTTGCCCGCACACTGTACCAACTTTCAACACACTTTCAAGTCCAAATCGTACCTGAACTACAGACATGTCCCGACCGAGGGAGGTCGATACTGTCTCTCAAGATACCCTGATCAGTACTTACCAAACGCCTCGAGGATGGTGTTGGCCTCGAGGATCTGCTGCTCGACCCAGGTGCTGACTCCGGAGGTGACCGAGCACAGGTACTGCAGGATGAACTTGGTCGTCTCCGTTTTCCCCGCGCCACTCTCACCCGATATCACACACGACTGGAGATCGAGGGGGGGGGGGGGGGGCGGGCAGTGGTCACAGCGATGCGATCGCAACAGTGGCATACATTGCAAGAGAGGCTGGTGTGGTTACATCAACACAGCTTGACGTAAAAGGGACTTGAATTGGATACCCTTGCCTTCGAAAGAAGCTGGCCAGTCTTGAAGTCTGAACCGATGCAGCTCAAGTCCCCTTCATTTCCTATGGACAGGACCAGCTTCCCGTCTCATCATACGAACTGCCACAGCTTCTGGTATTCCCCCTCTTCTCCCCAGAAGTGACACACTGACACATTTCCCAGGGGACTCACCTGGTTCCCCTCTCCCCGTGTCAGCGCCGTGTACGCCGCCTCGGCCAGAGCGAAAATGTGCGGCTCCTTGGAGCCCATCTTCTGCCCCCGGTACGAGAACAGGGTGTCCTGTCGGGGCACAGAGCAGCAAGTCAGAACAAGACAGATGTACACGTTTTAGGAAGTCCCTCGAAGAAGTCGTTAAGAATACGACAGCTCTGCCTTTGCCAGTACACCAGAAAAATTATCGCGATTTATTAAAAAGGCATGATAATATTTCTTAGGCAAGCGCGCTCAGCTTTAATTCTCACCAACACAGGATAAGCCGGTTCACATGACTGAAAGGTTCGGCTACATGACTCACTAAAAGGCGCGTTATACACCCAACTGCATTATCCGCGTGCTTCAAAGCATTTAGTCCACACCTTTGCAGGCCCATTGTGGCATATTTGTACCGGTCTCGGCTGGGTTCAGGTACAAACTCACACATCTGATCAACCTGCGGTCGTTTTGCGGGAACACCAAGGAACCATGACCTCGACAGACGTCCTTGGTCGCCCCCTCCCCTCCCTCCGCCACGTCACAGCATAGTCATGCCCGGAACCGGGCTCCACGCGGATGGTAGCTTACCTGTCCGTAGATACTCAGCTCCCGGTACGGGTTGACGGCCACAAGAATCGTTCCCGTATAGGTCTGTGAAGCTGCGTTAAGGAAATTGTCTGCATCGTGACACGGCGGTGAGAGAACACATGGTTATTGCACGCACGACTTGACGTTCACACGGTTAAATTCGGTACGGTAGGTGTTGGGAAGTTGGAGGTAACTCTTGTTGCAAGCTTTGCTGAAGTTAATGAAGTCGATATCATGCGTTAAGAAGGATATGATGCCGTTAAACTACGTTGACATATAAGATATACGGCTAAACTATCTATCTCACAAAGCTATTAAACTTTACCAGCTTAGTTCTATTAATTTCTTAGCCATTAAAGAAGATAATTCACCCGTGAACCTGAGAAATCGGAGCTTATTATGATGAGGATCATTTTGAAAAGTCTGAAAACGGTCATCAAGATTCCAATCAACGCACGCCGTAGAGCTAGACCAAATCACCTTAGTCGTTTAATGGTTTTGTCGTACGCCGCCAGCCGTCATGACGGAACTAACTACCGTTCTAATCTTCAGACAACAGGACCGTCAAATGCTCCCAAAACCGCACAGTAGGGAAATGGAAAAGCATTGGGGAGTGGGGGAGAAAGGCAGTCTGCCAACAGCTTTGTAGTCGCTAATCCGCGGGCAGGCCACTTTTTAGAATGAAATGATCGAACCTTTTAACGTATTAAACTTTCGCCTCTTGCCTGCCGCCGAATACTATTTCCGCCATCCTCGAAGAAAAGTCTGGGCGCAAAATGACCTTGTAGTCGCCGCGCCCGTAAGCCGCAATAAACAAACAATAATAAACAAACAATCAAACTCGAAAAAGTCAGGTTTGAATTCACGAAAAGGACTGTGATTGAAGCGAAACCAACTGGATACACCCGAGCGGCATAAAACCACCAGCATCTACCCCGCACGCCCCTATCACTCCTCAGCGGCTCAGCCACGTCGTGAAGGGAATTAGACAGTGACGACCGGCCCATGAGGCGGGCGGGGTCACCCGGAGCACGAACTGTGTTAGAGCGCCGTCCGAGTCCCTACAGCTCAGGCAGGATGGGTCATGGGTGGCAGCTCAGTCTCAGTAGGTGTGCGGCACATCACGACTCGGGATGGGAGGAGCACGAGGCACGAACCGCTCAACTGACGGGAATGTTCGGGTGAATGGTCGGAGGAGAGTAGAGTACAGTGGGGAGAGGATGTGGGGAAGAGGAGGAGAGAGAGAGAGAGAGAGAGAGAGAGAGAGAGAGAGAGAGAGAGAGAGAGAGAGAGAGAGAGAGAGAGAGAGAGGGGAAAGGATTGGAGAGAAAGGCATGTGGAAAACGAATCAGTTCTGGGCCTAGCCATACCGTTAAATATTTAGACGGTGAATATTGCACACGTTGGGAAACATTCATAGCCCGAGGGTCGTAGAGAGATTGCCAGTTTTCAAAGCCTTCTGTCGGGTCGACGTGTAAAGAAAGTATGGACTACTTTTGCTCTGCTTCAACATAATAACTCAAATCCAAGAGGTTTACAACCTACAGCAGCATTTCGGCTAGGCTCGTGACTTCAAGCAGCCAAGATTCTAAACCACACTTCACCCGAAGTAATTCAGCCCAATAAGTCCATAGTATGCCCAACCGTATATCAATATCAGGCGATGATGTGCTGTGAGGGCTGTTTGTGTTGAGATACGCAGCAGATATAGATAGGTAGATCCACAAAACTCAAAAGGCATGTCGAATGACTCACCGCATTACTATCCACAGGCTAAATTTGAAACGCGTCATTTCATATACACATTGGTTCAGTTTAGCCCGCACAAACCAGAACGCGTTGGTTGAGCGGAATGGGATGGTCAATGTCACGTCAATGTCACGATTCACCGACTCATATGAACCGCAGAGCATCGCAGGCCTTTTGTCCAAACATCAAACTCGACCGAGCAGAACGCACTATAGAGGTATCAGCAAAATCAGTTTCAATCTCAGCCCATTCTCCTTCCGCCGTTCGCAGCCGACCCGCTCAAAACGGCTGACCTTTTCCTCTAATGCGGCGAAACCCAATGCGTTAGCGTCCAAAGCTGGTCAATTTGACCGGGGCGGAACGAAACGCTTTTCGCGTCAGCAGTTACCACCCACCGGAGAGGAATTGGGGTCCACCAGCCGGCAGCCTCGCCAGCCCTCCTCTAAGCGGACAGAGTATGGGAGGAAAGAGACGGTGCGGAGGAAAAGAGGCAGAGATGGGCCGAGGTCTCCGTCGAAACGTAATGTCCAGTGAGCAGTGGCGGCGCCACGAATTTTTGCCAGTGGGGGCAAGCTTGAGGTGACCCGACTGTTGTCTGATACGCCAATCTGCAGAATCCATGAGCACCTTGCCCCTCAGATGTTGCCATTCAAAATTATTATGGTTCTCATGTGACCTCGAAATTTATAGATCCGGGAACAGGGGGGGCAGCGGGGGCGCTTGCCCCCCCCCCCCAACTTGGGAGCCGAGGGGGCGGCGCCCCCTCAACATTGGGGCAGCGAGAAAAGATGTTTCCTCCCTTATCCGGACTTCTTTCCTTCTCGTTTCCTTTATACATCTTAACATCAACACACGGCATGTTCCTTGCCATCTGAATGGTTTCTGCTGATACAGTATCGATTTAACAACATCTGCTGTTGTCATCCCGCTTTGATTTGGGCATGACCTTGGCCATAAGTTTGGCAGGCCAGATTTTATACTGGACCATTTTGAGTCAACTTTGAGATTAAATACATACCTAACGTACAACGGTGGTAAAATCGTTGCTATAGTTATAACCTAGTTCCGGGTGTGAGGGAGGGGCGTGGGGCAATGAGTGCACTGACGTGGCGCCCTCGGAGAACCGGTATGGGATTAAAACTCAGCGAGACTAAGGGCTTGTGTGGTGCCTTCGATTTTCGGTAGCACCCTCAGAATCACCGGCCTTGGGCCCTCAGAGCCGCCGGTAAGGGGCCTTTAGAGGCACCGGTGTGGGGCTGTCATGCAGGTGCCGGTGTGGGCGCTCAGAGGTGCAGTATATAGATTCTCTCAGAGGCGCCGATGAGGGTCCTTACAGGCGTTGATGTGGGCCCTCATAGACGCTGGTGTGGAGCCGTTACAGACGGGTGTGGGGCCTTTAGAGCTGCTGACGCGAACTCTCTACAAGCCGGCAGGGGGTATCAGTGACCAGCAAGGGGTCCTTAGGCCGGCAGAAGAAGTCCTGTGGGGTCCTTAGAGACCAGCATGGTACTGTCAGACGCCGGTGGGGCCCTCAGAGTCACCGGTGTGGGGCCCTCAAAAGTCACCAGTGGGTGGCCTTTAGATGCGCAGGTGTTGGTTGGGTCCTCAGAGCCGCCGATATAGGGCTTTAATAGGCAATGGTCATGTATGCACTCAGAGTTGGGGGTGTGAAACCCTCAGACACCGGTGTGGGCCCTCATAGGTGCCGACGAGGGCCCCACAGTTGCCGTTATGGGGCCCTCAGAAAAATAAGTGTGGGACCATCACAGGCGGGAAATGCCACTAGAACTGGCCTCTCATAAGCCAGTAAGACCTCTCAGAGGCCAGTAACGGGCCTTTGGAGACCACCGAGGTGCCCTTTAAAGCCGCAAGAGGCCCTTAGAAGCTGGCGTGGGACCCTTATGGAGATCTTAGTGTGGTTATTTAGGGCCCATGAGGTGATCTAACGAGCTCCATGGGCCCTTCTGAGTAGTAATATGGCCATCGTTAACCTTCAGCGGTCAAATGGCGCCGCAGGGCCCCTCGGACCCGAGGGTCCCTTTGAACCCGATGGGGGGGGGGGGGGGGTACGTGTCCCCCTAGACCCCTACTGTTTCATATGCATCATGTCAGGTATTTTAGGCTCGCCCCCCAACTTCAAAATCGTTCCCGGGCCCCTGCCTCGAATGACCTTTGGTTGACTTTGACACATGAAAAGTCCTTTGTGATGATTTCGTAGCCGCTGATCACGATTCTGGCATCCATTTTGCTCGAAGCATTCATTTAAGAGCCTCAGGATGGGAAAACATGTCTTAATTACTAGATGCCGGCAGCGCTCTTGCGTTGCCTTGGGCCAGAATTGGATGAACGGAACTGAGGGCACACACCGGGCAAAACCACCGAAACCCAGACTGAGCTCGGACTGAACCTGAAACCAACCGAAACATCCCAAAAATGCTTAAAAGCACGTGAGATTGGTGTGGATATCAACAGGGTGTCCCATAAGTTCGTTTTCACCTAAATTTTACGTTTATAGGCTCTCTTGCTTAAAGACACGCTGAAATTGGTTCGTAACTGAGCTTACGTGGTTGCCATGGCTGGTAGCAATATGCTCCACAGTAACTAATTTCTGTAGACAAAATAGCTTTTGCTAGAGAGCCCGCTTCCTACAGAGACGGCTAACGCCGCAACATAGAGGTCTCCGATACGGGTACGTCTTAGTATTTAGTCAGCACGTGACCATTCTCGACGATTAAGGGTGATTGAGGCCTACCAGTCTGTAGCCAATGTTCATCGCTAACTGGACGCACAGCCAGCAAGTGACGGCGATGATTTGTCGGGAGTCAATCACGGTGAATGAACATGAGTAGGAGAATGAGTGGGAATAGGAGATATGCGACAGACGGTCCGAGAACGAACGTTTTGCTGATGCACTTGATACGGGGACCGTCAAAAACAGGCGTACTATAACCGCTTATCATGAATGTTGCACTGCTCTTCTCTTCCCTTTTCAACATCAGCCAAATTTTGTGGGGGCAAAAACATAGTCTTGCCCCCACGGCCTCCTGCCAGTGGGGGCAGTCTGCCCCCACTGCCCCCACGGTGTCGCCGCCCTTGCCAGTGAGTAATGTCGTAGGCTGCCGATTATTTTGAATAAAGGAAGGCGCTGATAAACGTAAAATAAATTGTCAATTTAAAATATATTATCGGAACATAGGCTACAAAGTTTTATCACAGACCCGATATATTGTGTGACACAAGAGTGCTGATAGATTTTTCCAGACGGTTATGACATCATCGATATCAGTTCATGAACGCTAGAATCGACCGTCGCTGACCTCTGCAGCTTTCCGAAAGTCCCAAGCCGACCATCCGCTCTTGAAATAAAATTCCGCAGCACACTCACCGGACTATTTCTCAGGATCAGAGTGCCGCTGCAGCGCAAAAGTTCATACTGAGCTCCCCAGAGCTCCATAGTGCTGACGGAGCGCCAGACGTGCATAGCGATCCACTACCAAGTTCGCTGCCTCAATTGGAGTTGATTGTGAGTGGCAGAGCCCAGACGAAATCAATGCCGAGAGTGGGGAATAGGGGGCGACTCGGCAATGGGTTGCGACAAGTCTGAAGGCGGGTTTACAAACTTGGAAACAGGCCTAACGAAGTGATGCAGAGACGGGATGGTTGATCAGAAGTGGTTGTTGGTTTCGCGATGTCGCGCTAGGTACATTACGCGCCAATCTATCCACTTGTCAAGCAGCTCAGGTATCGTAGCATGTTGAGTTGACGCAACTTCCCTATTTGACATGCCTGTCGGGTCTCAGACTCCTCAGTGAAGAGCGTAAAGTATCCCAGACACAGAAGCCATTCGAGCGCTGCACGAAAGGGAAGATCACACCGAAGCTGCGCTACAGTTTTATTCCGAGCATTTATCAGCAAATCATCCCTCAGGCGATCTCACAAAATATCTTTTGCAAATACCATGAATTCAATTTTCAGGGCTCAGACACTACACTGGAGAGTGAACACTGAACAAGATAGAACGGAATTGAGAAGGTTTGCTTAAAGGGACCATCCCACCTTAACATTAGTTTTGAGTTGAGATAGCCAAGTTTGCGGCCAGGCTCAGAAACCACCATTTATCCTGGTCGCAACCCCCGCAGCTTTATGGTGTTCAAGAAATTTCTTCCCTTTACTTGCAGGGTGGGACCAGCTTAGTCCCTATCTCTTAACCATTAGCGGTTTTATGATGACGTCAGCAGTCATTTCAACGCCCGCCATTCCTTGAACCCGAGTTTTGCTGACCTTGAGCTCCCTTTTTTATCAACGTGAAATCCGTCGTCGGCGCTGAGAAAGCCTATTGCTTTTCATTTTAATTTGAATATTAGAAGATACCCACCACTGGAACTTGGACTGATATTATACCAAGGCCGAAGATGATCAAGCTGCCTGCTATATCTGGAGCTTGGTGTTCAACTTCAACATGGAATAAAAAACAAAATATCAAAGCAAACTGGATATGGTACTGCAAGTTAAAGTCCAAAGAAATTTGAAGAGCTGACAATTGACATTAATTCTTTTCCTGCAAGGTTTCCATATGGAGATCACAGTCACACCATGAAGAAATATTTTTGATGTTAACAGTTGAAAGGGGATTTATCTTCCAGTTTTGACGAAAGACGCTGCTGACTGTCTTTGGAAAAGGATGTCGGCATGAGGTGCAATTGTGCTTGTGAAGTGGTTATAACTGGTCTTTTCACAGTATTAAATTAAATGTGCCATTGCAGCCAAGTGTGTTATCATGTAAGGTAAAATCAAAACTACAATGTTGGTTTTACGAGCATTGAGAAGGCTGGTAGGTAACACCTGCCTGTGCTCGTAAATCATGCTGCCAGAGTATTCTAAATTAATTTTATCATACACTTTTGTTGTCCAGAATGATTGCACTATTGTTTGGTATCATATTATTCCATGTAAATATGGTAGTGTAAAGTCCGACCAACATGTTACCAGATTTGAAGCTGTTACGTTACCTAAGTACCTGTTTTTTACTGGCGTGGTGAATGTCACCTGGATTTTGTTTTGAGGTGCAGACCTAGTAACTCTGACTACATGGGTTTGAAGCTATTATCTATTCTGTTTTTACTGGCCTGGTGAATGGCGACTGATGTTGTCCGTGGATGGCACTGAAACAAATTTTGAGTGTTTTGTACAGTGTTTTAATACAATGCTGAGGGCTGAAAGTTGTCTTGTTTAGAGTGGTGAAAGTTCAGGATATGCCAGCCACCATGGTGGGTCAGAGTTAAATGTGTTGGTGTCAGTTCGGCTTCGGCAAGCACACGGATGGGCATACGCATCAAGACCTGCTCTGCCATACTTTCAGCCAATTTTACCTAGGTAAGTCTTTTCTTTTTTCTGCCAAAAGCTATGACATTGTGAGTTTCAGCACTGTGGCCTGTGTGTAGCTTTCAGGAAAGCAATTCTAAATAAAGCTCTGATAGTGCAAAATCAGCAATGCAGCCCTCTATTACATTTTCTACAACATCTTACTTGTTCCTTGCATGGAGAGAAAAATGCAATGTTATGAATTCGTTTATTCACATAATTTGACAAGCATGCAGTTACCTGCTACTATCACTGCACAAAACAGAGCAGAAAACATCAGTTGATCAAACACAAGACATAACAGAAGTTTACAACATAGGGCTGCCGAACCTGCTTCCTCCCACCACAGTTGATGCCATTTCCTAGCCTGGCTTGATGTGAGCACTGAATAGCTGCTTTGTCTAATTACAGCTCACTACCATTCAACTTAAACTACTCTCTTTAAAGTAAGAGTGAGAGCGTTCAGTGTTCATAGCAGCTCGACAGACGACAGACAACAAACATCTTGACAAACCAACCAGTATTTGATTTGGCTAATGATTTATGTGCTTGTTGTATCATGGCCAAACTACTTTAACAGCAATAATCCCTGTTTCATCTTGATCTTGCTTTTATTTCCATTTGAACTCAGATCTTGAAACAATCATCTGAAGTGATATCAGATACTGGCTTCAGTTTCTCTTGAAAGCAAGTTAAAACAACAATGATAAACTAAGGCAGGAGATGTGAGTTGTGGCAGTAGATTTTTGATTCAACATATGTCAACCTTATATTGCTTGAGACCTCTGTGACAGACAAACAAATATTTATAGTTTTTTTGATAGTTTGGATTCTTGGCTTGATTTAGCAGATCAGCTGTGAACCTTGACTTTGAAATCACATAAATGTCATGGTACCCGAACGAATCCTCGCATGACATTTCTTCGTAGCACAATTTTTCGTCCGCATTTCTTCGTCTACAAATCTTCGTCGGTGCATTTATTTGTCCCTCAATGCTTACTCTTGCATATATTTGCGTTGAAGAAGAAATGCGAGCCGATTTTCATATACCCTGGTGCGAGACAAAGTAATGCGATAGGTACGAATAAATGCCCTGACGAAGATTTGCAGACGAAGAATTGCGATACGAAGAAATGCCATAAGAATTGTCCTGGAATCCTTTAATGGCCATCATATATTGACCTTGATAAGATAAACGCATCATTCGCGCAATATTTGTCGCACTTTGATACCAAACTATTGCTTCCAAATGCCGACGTAAAGAAAACCTTTATGTGACGTCATAGAAACAGCGGATTTCCCAAAAAGTAAACAAAAATAAAAGTCTTATATCTCGAAAACGGGTGAATATTTTCCGGTAAAATTTGGTAGATAATCATTTTCGCTCTTTGTGATTCACGCTACATCACTTTTATGCCAATTCATTAACTTTTTTGAAGGTGGGAGGGTCCCTTTAATGTTTTGCTTAGCACCTGTAATTTTCCCCATTATTTCTATCTTCCATCACATAATGAGCCGGTTGGAATTTGAGTTCATATCTCTAATGATACGGTTGTGTTGACGCTGGCGTCTCTAATCATGCCTCCTGCCGATAAGGCGACCAGCAGCCGGGGGCCACTGAAATCTGAATCACCCGCCCTCCTCAGCTCGTCAGTTTGCCGCTGTCCTCCCGGTGCCAGCCGAGGGACAATCAGCACCTTCATCAGCGCTCGTCCCGAGGAGGGTTATCAGAGGTTCCATCACGGTTTCCGGGCACTGATGGAAAGGGTTCTGCGTCCTCCACCCAAAAGATGGATCGGCCGACTGTCTCTGGTTGAATCAGTCCGTGTCGAATGAAGGGGGAAGGGCAATGACTGGTTCAACAGTTCAAACGGTGGGTAGGTCGCAGGAGGACAGCAATCAGAAATTTTACTAGGTTGCCAATACGACATGCGTCAAAATAAGCTCGATTATGACCTCAAAGACGGGCACATAGAGTCGCAATGAAGGAATCTGCAAATTACACGACTGAACGAATCTGCTGCAAGGCAATAATGCCCATCGTGCTCCCGTAGTCCAGCCACCACCATCCCAATCTCCATCCAGTCGGAGACCACCATACGGTTCACAAAGGCGCGGGCGTCGCCCCGCCGCCGCCGACGGGGGATCCAGCAGCGACGCCGGCGACGGGGTCGACGACCAATGGTGACGTCACCTCCCCCTCGTGCAGGGGGGGGGGGGTCCGTGAGAGTAACCGGCCCCAGCCGCACGGCAGGCACGGGTGCTAGGTCTGACGCCCCGGACGGGAAGGGGAGCGGGCAACTCACTAATGATATGAGGCTGTGGAAGCGGATTAGATCACGCGCAGCCATTGCGGTAGGGGTATTCTGACAGGTTCCGTTGACGACAATTTCGTGGAAAAATGTGGCAAGGTATAGGTAACACTTGATTCAAGGCCAGTGAATAGTGATGTCTTGGGTTTGTTTTAAGAAGCGAGAGTGAGACGTAGCGGCTTTTAATGATTCCAAGCCAAGTAGGCTATAGGTATGCCGGCCGTTTGCCACCCTGACTGGCTTCCGGTAGCCTGGCTCACTGGCGCGCCGGTACATTGCACGGCAGCTGGATAGATCGCGGTCTACGAGACATATATTACCACTTCTAAATCGCCGCTTCACTTCAGCGCTCGTTACTGAAGTGGATCCCCTTGAGATCTGATCTCTGCTCTCCTAATCTCTATGAACGGTCGGCAGGAGCCAATTATCGGCTCTGACAGTAAATTGCCTCTGGGGCGGCACGGTTGGTCGGGAAAAGCAAGGGGCGGCCGGGGAAGGGCAGAAGGGCATCCATGACAGATTGGGATCCGGCGGATGTCGAGAAGGGACTGGCCCCAGAGATCAGTGCAGCAGCTCCACACGAAGTCAGCCGACATTGGCCCCGTTGTCCTGACTTACCGGCAGCTGCACCGGCTGAGAAAGGTGGACGTCTCCAGACCAATAATCACCCTCTGACAATTGACAAAGCGACTGTCGCAGCGAGCGCTATTGGGGCAGAGCTGCGGCTCGTTGGTCGATGTCAGAGGCGGCTGGGAGAGTCGCAAGGCTAGGGCGGCGCCCACCGAAGCAAACGGGAGCATCAACTCAGAATGATAGCCTACAGAGTTGAATGCCCCGTTGACATCGAGGCCAATGTCAGATTGAGGTTGAGCTCAAGCATGCTGACGCCGAGGTCAATGTCAGGTTGACGTAAGGTCGATGATGGGTGAGGCGGTCGAAGCCAGATCGATAAGGCGCCTGGTGTAGATTTTTAGGACCCGCGACGCGACGCTGCCGGTCCATTTCCAATCGAACGGCACGGGGAACTCGGATGAGTCACACACAGCCGTCACGTGACTGGGACACGCGTGAGGTGCCGAAATCACGTGACTCAAGCCACGCGGCTGACAACGGCTCCCCACTCGACTGCGCCGACTGAGACAATGTCTCGCTGGCCTGGGCGAAGCCAGCTAGCCTCGAAACTCACCGAATCTGTCGTGATTCAGCGTCTACTTAGCTGTCTGCCAATGGCCCAGCTCAACGACATTTTCCTATCAAAGACAAATAGTATATTCAGGAAAATAAAGAAGACTATCTTCAATGGTCTCCATTTGGTTAATAGAAACCAATATATCATGGTGAGGACGCTTTATACGATTGGTCAATGTCCAATCATCATTTGGGGGACGAGGACTGTCTGCCCTCAGTCTTTGTCGTCGGTGAACAGAACGAATCCACACATGCAACTCAACTGCAGGGGTCATTGTGCTTCCCCGAAAAAGTTCCAATTCCGTGTCGGTAATTGGTCATGCAAACGTTTGTCGAACAAACAAAACCGATGCATCAACGACCAAGTTTGCCACAATTACACGAGCGAGCAAATACTAAGTCAGCCACAATTACATGACTATGCAAAGGAAGGTCTCTAACAACGCTAGCAACTAACACAATGCTTTCACAGTCGCATCTAGATACAGGGCGAGCAGACAGCACAACATGCGCCTTTATGGCCCGTCTGAGGCGTCTGAACGGCCCGCTTCGACCGGACAGTCGGAGCAACCGCATGTCCTGTTCCACGGCACTGGGTCAGCCAGCTGTCTGCCGGCCCGCTCCCAGTTCTGGGTCAGTGTCCAGTCTGGTGCGTGCGTCTGTCCGTCCGACGCCGACAAAATGTGTCCTTGATGGCCCCCAGATGGCTGACCGATGAGTCGCATGCTGGAATCATCGCCGGTACGAAGGCGGTCCGCGCTTGAAGGTGAGAATGGCGTGGACGGATCGGTAACATGGAACGATATCACGAAACGCCACAAACAAGTCAGGAAGATTTGATTTAGGGATGTAGTTCAAAGACAACAGCCTTCGAGGGGCGAGTGAAGTTCTGCAGAGAGAAGTTTACTTCGATCTTGATTACTTTTTGCTTATGTTTCCGTGCACAAAAGCTTCCAAAAGCTCACACGAATGACAACCACCCCAGCAGCCTTGCTCGACTTTTCATTCCCATCTAACATCTCACTTCCCGACGGCAGATCACGTACGAAGCCACTCACCGCCACATAACATCACGGCCGCGACACGGTAGAATACACTGGCGACACGGCGGCGGCAGATGCGGCGCGGAGCCGCCGGCTTTGTCCGCGCTAATGTGCGGGATAAGTGGCGGTCCGTTTGTCTCCGGTGGCGGCATTAATCATGTCCAGGAGCTGGCACAAAGACGGCACGCTCAATGCGCTACCGATCGCCGCTTCCGGCCGTCGGCAAAGGAGGAGGAGCCGAGGAGCTGCGGCGATGGTTTGTAAAGACAGAACGGAAGGTGTATCGGTATGAGTAGATGGACAGTCCGGTCCCACTCAACGGCATTTCGTTTACCGAGTCATCGCGACATACGTATACGAGCTTGGCACTGATGAAACAATGTCGTGAAGGTTCAAGGGTTCATTGGAATAGCAACATAAATCTACTCAAAATAATTGATGCGTAAGACGACTGAGCACTTTCATTCACATGAGATGCATGCTGCACCTCAAAAGACATGTACCAGGGCCGCCGATCTGAGTATTTAAATTCTATCCACTTGACAAAAATGAACACATTCATCCATCATCACTTGACTTGACGACAGTAATGATATAAGCTTCCTATTTCAGGCGCACAAACTTGGTAGATTAGTGTTTCCTCCTCTATCGCCATTGTCCCGTGCTCCCATTCCCATTTGGCTGTTATTGGCCGTACTCACCCACTTTTTGGTTGCGCTCCTCATCTACTTGGTAGATTGAACACTTGTTTATTGGATCCCCTTGACGTTCTTGGAAGTTCGGCTTTATCAATTACCCTACACACCAGCCGCCCCTCCGTGAAATAGTGCGGAAAGGATACACAACGCACCGTCAGCAGATAGGACATGCCACAAATATTCCAGGATAATCATATTCCCGACCGCGAAACATTATCTCACACTTAGGCGCTCATCCGTGAACATGTAGGATGATACAGATGTGAGCTCAAGATACTAATGCGTTAGCCTGGGACAGAACTGCTTCCATCTGTCACGAAGCTATCTATCTATCGTTCCGTAGGACAAACTTGAGACAAACATTTAAACTTTGTTGATGCGAGGTCCTACGTGATGGAACTTTGACTGGCCGTCACGCTTCGCTATCACGACTATACTGGCGGGAGCCAAATTCACGGCCATGACCGTGTCACGAGTGGCCTGCATGACCCCGTGATAGTCATTTTGACCTCCGCTCCAGACTCATCCGACCTTGCCGGACTCTTCTGACCCTGCCTGGACTCATCCAACCCCGTCGGTGACCGCTGGCTGCCCCCATGGGATCGGGTGACGAAGCCAGCACCGCCCGACGACGAGCAGCGGACTGGGGGAGGTGCTCCCTCGGCGCCCTCGTGCTGGCAGCTAATCCAAACACGGGGTCGCGGACACGCTACCTCCGATACTGTCGGCGCCACAGACCGGCGCGTGAGCCACGAGCCGTCGCGTCGTCCCTGGGGCGGAGACAGCGAGCTTGCCTGCAATCGGCAGCGCTACGCTGGCGGCGGGGGCGGGGCCAGAAGCATGGACGGTATCACGGTAGGGTGCTATTAGTCGCAACAGGATTAAAACGAACTCCTCTACAGCAATGAGATGCAAACCAATTTGTCGTTTTTGCTAACTAAAATGCCACCTGGACATGACCATTTTTATTAAAACAAAAAAAAAGCACCAAACAGCTTCATCCTAGCGAAAAAATCGAGGTAGATACGTTAGATACCACAGTGAATGTATATGAAAAGCCCAAATAAGGTCACGCTCAGCGGAACCAGCGAAAAGACCGAGACGCTGTTTAGTCTGGAGCAGAGTTCTGCCCAGATTCAGAGAGTCAGGCGGCTGTCACATCCGTCCCTTCCCGACTCATCCTTTAACAAAGCCGCGAAACACGTGCCAGAGGAGCGCCGACAAAGGCGGGATCTTCCTTCGGAGGCGGCGGCATGTTAGAAGGAGACGTTGAATGGATGTCAGTCAGAATCCAGAGATTCAATAGAACACGCTGACAAGGCCGTCAGCGGCTGCATAATAAAATACTAGAGATGTTACACCAGTGCGTACGGAAGCAGATTCCACAGCATCTTAGCTTACGGTGATTTGCAGCTGCAATATCTAAACTTAACGTTCACTTTCTTTTCTTCGCTACTTCGTGAAGATGCCAAAAGACGCGATACTGTAGATGGGTGACGACAGAGTTAGTTCTGGAACAGAACGCACAGGATCGCAGGATCGATCACCGGTTGCTCTTGTTATCTGGGATATCGTTCCGTCCTTGAGGTCATTGTTCCATCCGCCTACCAGAGCGGAGCCGTCTCCCGCATCTGTTTTAGACGTGAAGAGGATTGATCACCTCTCCTTCAAGTAAAATGAGGCCCAGCTACAAGGGAGAAACAATTAATAAAATGTCCAACATCCTGTTCGTTCTGCGTGCGACTGGCAGCGCCATCACCAGCCCACGTGGTTGGCGTGTGTAGCGCCAGCGACCCAACTGGATGAGTCATGATAACCGACACACAAACACGGTCCACCGGGCCCTCCGACGATCGCGGTCCCCTCGGACAGTGTCTGCAGCCTGCAGTCAGCTACTCCCTTCCCCTCGGCTGGGGCGACCGGTCGTTACTGGCCCGCACTCCGCCACCCCATCCCCAGGCATAGGCGGCGGAACGATTTGAGACAAGGGGGGGCACCATGTCTCAAGGAGCCAAACCTAGGGTACCCCCAAATCCTGTTTTCTCATCGGATTTAGGCCACTTCTTTTTCGTCACAGCCCTGACACGATGATTTTATCTTTTTTTTTTTTACTAAACGAAAATGGCAGTTCACCCCCGTATGCAAGGGTGTAATTTTATATCTCTTTGTGGGGGCATATGCACCCACAATCCTGAATTATGCCCCCACAATGATGAAAATGCACCCACAAGTCTCTTACAACTTGCAAGCGTCCTTTCGAGAGCACGGTGCCCTTCGCATGCTCTAACGGCGTCCTCCTGACCGTCTCGCGTTAATGGATAATATAGCGTTTTTAATCACTCGGCGCCCTTCTGGGAGAATGGCGCACTTTTGACAGCACCGCGCCATTCTCATGGTCTAAGGGCGCCCTCCTGACCGTCTCGCGTCCTTACGTCTCTGTTCACCGTGCATCCCTCGACTGTTCGGCGCCCTTCTGGCCTCTCAGCGCCCCTGAACCACATAGCGTTTTCAATCATTCGGCGCCCTTTTACGAGAATGGCGCCCTTTTCATGATCTCATGGCGCCCTCGTAACCATCTCGCGCCCCCACGTCCCTACCAACGTAGCACTACTGACTGTGCGGCGCCCTTCTGGCCTCTTAGCGCCCCTGGACCTCATAGCGTTTTCAATCACTCGGCGCCCTCCTAAGAGAATGGCGCCCTTTTCATCGTCTCACGGCGCCCTCGTAAACGTCTGGCGCCTCCACATTTGGTGCCCCTCCTACTGGATGGCGCCTCTCTACATCTTTTTTACGTCCTTCCGGTCAGTTTCCACTTTTAAGCGTGCATTTGCTTAGTCAGACACGTCACTTGAAGCGCCCTTCGGCTAGCAATGTTATCAAATTCGGTGTTAATTTAGGCTCCCACATAAAGAATAATCATCGCGCCCCAAAACGGCCTGGCGCAGGGCGCCCCTACAGCTGGGCACCCACAATCACTTTAGGAAAATTACACCCCTGCCCGTATGTGTGGTTAACTTTAAGCTGATCCTCCTCAAGTACCTATGTGTTCTTCCTTATTGTCGTTTGATAAATTCCATTTATCCTACATGTATCAAATTCCCAAGAAGCCATCGCAGTACTAATCAGTGGCGAATCCCAGGGGGGAGGTCACATGGGTCATGACTTAGGGCCTGGGGTCACCACATGCCTGCCAGGAGCACCACAGGCCTGACAGCCGACAGGGGCACCACAGGCCCGCCAGGGGTACCACAGGTCACGGGCCTGTCAGTGGCACCACAGGCCTGTCAGGAGCACCATCGGCCTAGCAAAAGCACTACAGGTCTTCCAGGGGCACCACAGACCTGCCAGTGGCACCAGAGGCCTGCCAGGGGCACTATCGGCTTCGCAGGGGAACCACCGGCCTCGCAAGGGCACCATGGGCCTGTCAAGGGCACCACAAGCCTGTCGCTGGCACTTAAGGATTGTCAGGGGCACCACAAACCTGTCAAGGGCACCTGCGTTCTAACAGGGGCACCACGGGCTCGCCAGGGGCACCACAGACCTGCCAAGGCCCAGGGACATCACAGGCCTAGCAAGGACACCACAGGCCTGTCAGGGGCACCACGGGCCTGTCAGGGCCCATGGGCACCTAAGTCATGTCAGGGCCCACCGTAGGCTTGTCAGGGGGCAGGGTAGGTAGGTACAGCCCACCGCTAAAGTAATGTAGGGTTTTACCAATCTCAACGGTTGGCTTTGACTGGCGATTGTTTAATGCGGAGTGATCGAAAAGAAGATGTCAATAGCTTAAGTTGCAGCTGCAAGGGTGAAGATACATATAAGCTACATTCAAAGTTTCATTGTAGTCTGGTTAATCGTTCCTAAGCTTCAGAAGCAGAACATACCCATGACTGAAACCCCACATTACTTCTGCTGTGGACTGTACCATAGTCTTTCCAGGGGCACCAGCGGCCTAGCAGGGGCACCAGTCATCACATGACTAACCAAAAATAAAGAAAATAAAAAAAACTGAAAATAGGGCACCACCAAAATTAAGTGGCCGAAATCCGTTGAGGTTTTAATTTTGGGTATAGGTAGGGGCACCACTTCGATTCATGACCCTCCCTTTGGAGTTTTCCCGAATCCGCCCCTGGTACTAATACATCAAATTTAAGGGGGGGCACCTTGCTATTGGTGCCCCCCTTGCAGAATTCAAGGGGGGGCACGGTGCCCCGGTGCCCCCCCGTTCCGCCGCCTATGTCCCCAGGCCCTGACACTGAGTCCAGTGGAACACCAGCGTGTCGGCATGAGCGCGGAAACCCCTTCACGAAACCCCTACTCTCCATTCTTCTTAGGCAGCACGTTCCTTTCATTCCCAATACCAAAAGTTAGATATCCATAGTGTTAATTTATACGCTAGATTACTTGATCCGCCACAAACCAACTTACATAGGATTTACCTAAGCTGCCCCACAATCAATGTCGAATTCCTGATCCTTCCGTGGCCGCAAATGTCACGTTTAATTGGAAACCTCCGAGCGCAGTTCGAAACACAGTTGGACGAGTCCGCCGAACCACCGCAGGCCAATGCGTCCCACGGGAAGGACACCGGCCGGCCGTCACATACAACTGACGTCAGCCCACGGACCCACAGTGAGGTTCGTCACCTCCGGCTGGCGACCACGGACATTTACATACACGTCCGTGTTGGCGACACAGGAAACATCCCCACCGACGGAGCAATGCATCCGCCAGCAAGACTGAGGAAAATAGACCGACCTGAAGTGATGAATTGGACGGACTGGGAATTAGGAAAATGTGACGGAAATCATCAGTGAAAGGTCATGTGGTAGAGGTAGGTAGCGACAGACCTAAAGATCCGGTTAGTCAACAATCAACACCTAAAGGTTGTCTAAACGATGCATGCATGTCAGCAAGCATATGAAACTTAAGGTGCACACGACTCATGGGTGATCTTGGGGACGCCATTAGACCGGTCCGCTGACATTGGACCGCTCCGCGGACCGTGCCGGTCCATCCCGGTCCAGGCTGGGCGGGTCTCGGGCGGTGCGATCGATCGCCGGGTCGGCGGTGGTCCCTCCCTGCTCGGCGACTCCCCTGGCCCGGCGGCGCTCCCCTCTGCACACACTGCCGCAGCTAGCAGCGGGCCGTCGCCGCAGATGGCCCGCCCAGGCCATGGGCGGCTGACGGGCACCGCCACCAGAAATCGATACCCCAGTGTTGGTCACCGGACACACGGTCACCGAGTACGGCCCGGAGAACCAGCTCTGGTGTTCTGGATTAGATTCCAGTTCCCTGGGAGATTCAACCAAAATATTGTATAATTAGATAAAGGAGACATAACTTGCTGAACGCTAAATTATATTTTATTATTTCATAGGCTTTCTTATGGGTACGAGCAATCCAGCTCACCACACTTAACACACTGTTTTTGTTGGTAAAAACGGTTGCAGGACGATCCCTGTCATTGCAGAAAAAGCACCGCCGCTGCCGGTCGTACGCCGTCCGATGCCCGCGGCGGTTGACCGGGCGTCTGATGGGCGGGTCGGGGTCTGCCACCGACAGCGAGCCAGACCAGTAATAGGGTCACGTCACACGGCCAAGAGGGTATAATTTGTGTCGACAGCGATCACAGTAACAGGCTATCAAAGCACGATAGAACACGCACAGAAGCACCCACAGCAACGATGTTAGAGTGCATAGCAAAGGTGGGCTTATCGGTAGCTTGTAGGTATTTTGTATCACGAATCTGTTAAGAAATATAAAAATGAATTAACATAATCATAATATTAAATATTACGAAATATAAAGTATAGAAATATAGGATGGTTGTCAGAAGGCCATGTTACCAGACATAACAAGGAAAACTTAACAAACTGTTGAACACCTGCGCCCTGAACACTCACGATACCAGTCCCGATAACCGCTAATGTCTCGTATCATATGGATTAACACCTTAAACTGGGCGACGGGTTTTTGCGATTTGTTCGATCGTCAACGATACTCAACCTTATAGGTGCGGCCACACAACAAGGGGTGGCGAAGGTGCTTCGGTGTCAGCGAGGTGACGACCGACCACCGCCGACGGAGGTGTGTTCCGTAGAGGGTCACGTTTCTGCACTACATTGGCAAAACAAGGGGCGGCACAGCCATTGGCCATGGTGTGCCCGTCTGACAGACATGGCTCACCGGCAGGTGCTGGCTCTGGGCTCCCGGCCTGAGTTGAGTGGACTCAGGAAGGCCCGGTTCCAAAGACCCGCTATGTGCCTTCAGCAGAACATGACTGTGACCAACAACAAATCACATGACTAGCACGAGGCTAAAAACACAGTGGTGACACAGCGGAGAGATGTAATCGGTCAGACAAGAATTCCAGGAATTTGTAGTTCCTCGTAAAACATGTTTCAGCGCACCTGGACAAGGTATGACCAAACACAGCCGTTTCTTCACTGTACAGAGGCTTACTTACAACGAACAATACACGAATGAAATTCGGCACTCAAATAATCGACTAGTCCCCCATTCCAACATTTCCGTGGTTGGCAGGAGCAAACCGCGTCTTTTGTCGACAGTGCGGTTATAATCCACATTCACAATATTACGTCCGTGGCTCCTTACTTAAACTTCGTTTCTCCCTAATAAAACGTGCCTGATGGCACTCTGTTAACAGAACAAAGGTTAACCGATTTATTTAGACACATCCAATCCAGGGCCAAGGTCGTGTTTTATGTTCGGTCTGACCTTTAGAAATCGGCTCGTCTCTCACTTGACATTCAGTCTAGTGCCGGTAGATTACCTCGCGCCGCAGCGACCGGCCTTTCCACTGTAAATCCACACGACTGGTTCGCTCGTCGGGACTTCACGAATGACGTGAGGCCCCGACAACAACCGAGCGGCGGGTGCCACTCCCGTCACCGTCCTTCCATGAAGAATATGTAACGGATCACGACCTCATGGAAAACACCCGGCCAGGCACACGAGTGGTCTGAAATCATCCAGGCCATGTGTCATGAGGCTACCGCGCTGACATCGTCATCACGAAATGACCCCGACCAACGGCCGGAAGTCACGGTGGTTCGTGACGGTGCACCGTGACGTGACGTCACGGCACCAGCTGGAGACGCGAGATGTCCTGAACGCTCGGCTGACTAACCCACTGATTCAGCTGGATATTGGTGATGCACCAGTAGGTTAGAGACTATACCGGTGAGTTTATGGTCAAAGATCATTTGTGCTAGCTGATTCTGATATTGATAACCAAGATAAGACATAGCAAAGAGAAAAAATACCTGGTTACTCAGGAAGCCAATAGCCAAGGAGGAACCACCTATCCGGCCAGGACACTAAGTCACCTGTCATAAGCCTTCCACTCTGCATGGGCGCTGCCCAAGATATTGCCGGTCACACTGAACTGAATCCCGCCGGTCTATCAGCTCGACAGGCGCTCTGAGCAGCGGCGGCAGTCAAAGACAGGCCGACTGATCTGAGGCAGCACTCCCACTGTGGATCGCTCGGCACTGCGGCGCTGCGCACTAGAAATAGACCAGAGGATGGGCTGCACCGCGGGCCCGTCACTCCACCCCGGCAAAGGAGCTACAGCCCGGCACCGGCAAACGAGCCACAGCCCGGCATCCAGCGCAGACGAGCTATACCTTGGTCCCGGCGACGAGCAGCAACGGGAACACGACCGTCTCGTACCGAAACGCAGAGTTGCTGGTTGCATGAGGTGGCGTATAATGTGGTGTGACTTAATTAAAAACAAGTAGCTGAAGTCTATACGCTGAACCGTGGAGGAAGAGGAAGCAAGAAACATCATTTCGTGCCTATGCTAAGGAACAAGCAGTCACCTTACTTATGCAACGATGGTAACGAGCAATATCGTTTACATAATTTAATCAGCCCTCACCGACGCGCCGTGCCAGCCTAAGTAACACAGATCACACGAAACACTGAGCAGGCATGCCAAGGAGTTACTAAGCGCGACAGAGCACTTCCGCTCGTGTGACGTGAGTCGGACATGCCCCTCGGATAAAATACACAAATATCGACACGCGTGCACGTGCACTGCAAAGATCTGCACGCACGTGCCGCTGCACACGCGCGCGCATGTGCCTTTTCATCGTCACCTCTGAGCCCGTGACGAGAGCGTAACATCCGCATCGTCACAGTGGCCCCCGTGACGTTTTGTGACGGCCCAGGTCTGGGTGTGACGCTGCTGCACCTTCCGGCGAGCAGACGAGCGGGCTGAGAATAGACAGACGTCTCCGTCCATCTCCTCCCCGAGGATGGGTTAGCCTGCGTGCACTAGCGCAGCTCCCCGCCAAGCCGTGGGCTATGAGACTTGCACGGAGCAGGAGCGAGAGGGAAGGGATTGGGGACTGTGAAGGCGTCGGCTGAAGCGAGTTACCGTATAAAAACCAAACGCGAACAGATGAAAGAGATGAGGAAGCTGGCGAATGTCCGAGACTGTTTCGCTTGCGTTCCACTGCAGGCTGGGTGAGACTGAGAGATTTCCAGAGATTGTTGACCTCTGCTCCATTTTCTGGGGTGTCGGCAGCAGGCGCGAGGGCGACTTCCGCAATCTAAACACCTTTTACGAAAAATAGGCCACACGTGTAAGAATAGCAACCCGAATTGCTGTTTATAGCACCGGCGTTAGCACCCGAATGTAAACATTTACCGCCCGTGAGCTTTTTTTTGTTTTTGCTTTACATCAGATATGATTTTTTTTTTCTGGATAACGCCAATGCAGCCAACAATGGTGAAATGGCTGGATCTGTGAGCCCAAGCTGGTCTACATTTAACGCACCGGCACGGCGTAACCACACGATTTCGACGTTCGCCATCAACAACAATATTCTCTGATATTCCCCGAGAACAGCAACCGATCAGCAGCGTTTCAGTTTCATATGATGGAAAACGTAACGCTACGGTACCTACCTATATCGGTCTCATTTTATCAGAGTAGCTAACATGCTACATGAATGCTTAGTGAAGCCGCATCAATCAGCTCGAATTGCCCCGACCAAGGTCCCTACAGTAAAAACGACGGAAAGCAGACGGCCAAACGCACGTCGATCTACCATGCATTCCCGTCACCGGCGGACAAACGTGTTACTCAGTATGGGAGCCGGGAAAGTGGCTCAATCAAGATAGCCAGAGTGATGGGCATCGGGCAAACGGCTTCCTTCCTGTGAAATTTACCAGGCGGCGGCGGCCGGTCACAAACGTGAAACCCTCCGTGGCGCTTCCTCCTAGTGACGTGGCCTGTAGCGGTATAAGGATGACCCGGCTGTTCCATATTTTACCTGGCCTTCCCAGAGGTGCAGTAAGGTCGCGACATTCCGAGCTGGAGCAGCTCAGACGTTGTTTGTATGCCTTGCTTCAGGTGGATGCTACAGCACAAATTGCATGCATGCTTTCTTGAATAATGAAAACGGAAGGAGAAACTACGCTGCCCAGCCTTCAAAGAAATACGTTCAACTCTTATTACATTTATAGGCAATTTCTGCAATATTCGGGTGTGCAAAAAAGTTTTCTGTAGTGTACACGTACCACGGTTGTCGTCATAGCGTCAGTCCCATATCAACGCCCTCTCCGCGAAATGATATCGCGCTGAACCCGAGCCGGTTATTGAACCTCGAACCCAGTATGGTGGTGATTGGATGTATCAGCCGCAATGTTTATGAAACAGTGCAATAGAGCCGATCGGTGCCGGGTCGTATTACAACACTGTTAGCTTGCAGTGCAGTGTGATGTAATACCAATCGCTAGGCGGCCATCAACGCCACACGGGTCACAGCTCACAAGGTCTCGCTCTTTACCCAGAACTCCGGTATGCAACTCTTCACTCCATAACTCGCCATGCCAAATGCCCATGAAATACGACAATAATACAACCTGCCCGCCAAACCTACAGTCAATGTCTTGCAATGGTCCGACCTTTAAGCATCACGAGATGCAAGACCTATCACTCCGCCCTTTCCCGACACACACGGGATACGACCCCCCTCCCCCTCCCCTTCCCACTACACCCTCTATACAGCCCCTCCCCACTACACCCGCTACGCGATGTCTATTGGCACAATGCCAGGCCGTCCTGACCGACGTCCGCCGGCCGTCGGTGTGCGTCGCGTCGTAGCCGGCGAATCTGGACGGATCGGGCGCGTCTGACGCACGGCCGCGGTCCGCCCACAATGCATCAACAGCGCCGGGGAATGGATATCAGGGCCCTGTTTCACGGCGGAGCGCTGCAGTGCGCTGCGCGCGTCGGCGCGTTGGGTTTCCATGGCAATATCAACAAACTTCCCTCTGACGCTACGCTATGACGTCATCGCAAAACGCTAGCACCCAAGCGCCAGCACCATCAGCACGCTAGCAGCATTCGCACTCAAACCTCTGTTCTCTCTGTACTTGATTCTTTAGGACCTCTGTTCCAAACGCGATTCATTATAAGCTAACGGATCGCACGCAACGTCATTCAAGTGACGTCAGGGGCACGCCTCAGCTCCCAGCGCGCTGCAGCGCGCGCAGCGTCGGGCGGTGAAACAGGGCCCAGGCCAGATGCGGGCCACTGACGATGGTGGGGGGAGGGGAGGGGGCAGACCTTGATGGAGGGAGGGGAGTCGAGAGCCAGCTGGCTGCGCAAAGGACAGAGAAATGATGGATGAGGTGGTCCTATTCGTACGGAACACAAAGGACTCGGACAGAACTACAATTCAGATATGAGATCCTATACTGAGATAATGAATTGCTGTATCATTTACCAATCGCACATCGCCAACTTACTAATTTATCGATACATGCGCCCATTAGTCATAAAAAATCAAAATGCTAAATAATAATCATTCAGACTTGCATCACCTTCGCAACCTGGAAAGCCAGGTTCTGAAGAAAAAGATCCGCCTCATCAAAGCCCGTTTCAGTTAGGTCCGTAGCTAGCGATTTTTCCAGCTCCCCTGTCAGTTGTCACGCCAGCCCGCAGAGAACGGGCGTAGCCGACAGGCTGAACATTCCGCAAGGGACGTGCTGAGCCGTCGGAAGGCAGGCAATGTCCTTCCTTTGTTCTCCAAATATAGCTAGCAACTTCCTCCGGCGGCGCGGCGGCGGCTTGCAGAAATTGCTCGCCGCAATGGCCAGCGACGGCCGAGGGGTGGCGGAGAGGGCGTCAGGTTGGACGGTTGGCTACCGAGTCGATCGAACAGGACTTACCACACACACACATATACAAAACGAAAAAGGAAAAACTAATGAGTACGCATAGCAATGAGTTCCTGTGTGAACGCTCTAACACAACGTTAACGCAATAGCGGAAAAAGATAAGCCGTAAAAAAAACAAAATCTAATGGAGCATGACACTGACTAGAATTCCTCCAAATTTAGACAACAGCACAGCTGACTTACATCGGAGGCTTCCAAAAACCGAGAACTTTAAAACAAAACATCTACACGGCATGAATGGAAAACTTCGCTAGCCGACCAAAACTTGACGGAAGATTTTAAAACCTGACTCACGTCCTTTGAAATAGAGTTGCCATCTAGCCCCTACTTAGAATCGATACCCCATGAGACTTCGAACTTCTATGGCGGTATGGTCGATCCATCATATATGTAAATATACATCCACTTTGCATCTGTTTGCTGGCGATAAATAACCCTATGGCAGTCGGATATCTAGGCCACCCGCACATTCGTCATCGTCTTGGTCGTGGTATTCGCAGAGCATCCAGTTTAGGTATCGTCAGCATCAAGAGTCATCATCAACCGTCCACTGATGGAGAGGCTGCCTGAAGAGCTGAGATAGGGTTGCGCCATCGGAGAAAGAAACGGAGAGAGAGAGAGAGAGAGAGAGAGAGAGAGAGAGAGAGAGAGAGAGAGAGAGAGAGAGAGAGAGAGAGAGAGAGAGAGAGAGAGAGAGAGAGAGAGAGAGAGAGAGAGAGAAAAAGAGAGAGAGACGGAGACGGAGATAGAGATAGAGACAGAGACAGAGACAGAGACAGAGAGACAGCGACAGCGACAGAGGGAGAGGGAGAGGGAGAGGGAGAGGGAGAGGGAGAGGGAGAGAGGGAGAGAGAGAGAGAGAGAGAGAGAGAGAGAGAGAGAGAGAGAGAGAGAGAGAGAGAGAGAGAGAGAGAGAGAGAGAGAGAGAGAGAGAGAATATCTCAGAAAGCCTTCGTTCGGAGTGCCGTGTTTGCGCTAGCCGGGTCAATGCGACCTCAGCCTCAAGACTGAGAGTTAGAAATCGCCTCGGCGTGCCTCCCTCACTGTGCTTCATCAAGAGATAGGGCTAAAGTTAGTTCAGTATGTCGTTACCGTGCCTGGAATGGGTTTGGTACGCTTCTTTTGCTGCAACCGGACCGGGAAGGGTGTGGCATCCCTTTCAGTCGCTATGAGAAGAGAAAGGCGTTGGAGAAGTCGTTACGAGAGCGGGGGACTGAAGGACATAACACCACGTCAGCCACCCTGTCACATATGGCATGCACTGAACGAATGTCGGCCAATAGACGATGTTTGGCCTCAGCATGAGGTTAGGTAAACGGAGCGAGTGACTCATCATAAACAGAGCGGCTGGCTCACACCCGCCGAGCCATCATATGCAGAGCGGCGGGCGGACCCCACCCCTTCTTTGCCACATCGTGTTTTGTAGTTCGACGTGAGGTTGCTCTACCATGTTATCAAGTATGAAAATCGGCCATCCAGTTGACGTTTCTAAACGAAACCAATTACCCGCGCCCCGGCTTCAATCAGGCGGCGCATGCAAATTGTCCGTTTACGCCGCTCATGCGAGGCGCATGGGAACGATCACAGGCGCCGGTTGCATCACTGGGGAAAGGTGTGGCCGTTTCAGCGCCAGATAGCGGTGCAGCCGCGAGCGAGCGGTTCGTTCAGCCGCGGCCGGCGACTATCGACGTAACCCCACAGCCCCCAAAGGGTCGGGGCCTCGGCGCTGGAGGGCCCATTGCAGCGAACCCGGCTGGAGAGGGCGTCAGAGGGGTCTGTCGCAGAGGGGGATGTGAGACAGAGACTGTTGGAGCCCGAAGGGGCTGACAAAGCCCGAAGGACGTCTGTTGGAGAGGGCAGGATAGTCACCCTGGATGACCGCTGACAGACGTCACCATTAACGATCGATGGTCCAGCAACGGTGGGCAGAATTGGAAAGGTTAAAGTTGCTAAGCTAGGTGGCTGGGTCTGTAGAAGCTGGGAGGCAGGAAATATCGAGCGTCAGCCAGTGAAGAGGCCAACTACGCGTGGGCCGAATTCAACTCTGCTGTTCTATGCTGACTTCAGCTACCCATGATGAGTTTGAGTTCTGCACCACCAGCTGAGTTACTGTCAGTCTGTTTATTTACGGAGAGTGGGGGTGGTCGGAGTGAGGCACTCCATGGAGTGCTTCAGAGTCCCTTACTCCACCACCAAGGCACTCCAGCGTTCACTTCAGCTACAGGGAACCCGTCAGCTACAAGAGCCTGGTCAGCCGTGGCTGCAGCAGCAGACTGGCAGGGTTTACCACCACGGGCCGCCGTCGAGTGCGGGTGGAATAAGCCGCCAAATCTGCCCGTCATGTTCCTCCAAATCGAACGTCATGTAAGCCCCACACCAAACGTGCAAAAAAAGAAAACAAAGCGAAACACCACGTTATAAGCCGGGCACGTTTCAAGCCTGGAAGAAAGAATGACTCACTACAGCTGTGAGACTGGACGCTCACATAGCTCACTAGCTCAGCCGCTAATGAGTCAGATGGGGCTTCGCCGACGGTTTATAGACGTGGCCACGGGGCCGTGGACGGCCACTCACGACTAGGGTCGGGTAGGGAGTGAGTCATCACATTCACTGCGGCAGCACCGTCACTGCGTCCAGCCGGCCGGCCGGCGCCGCGAGTCTGGATGGAAGCCGTTCGTTACTGACGAGGCATCTGCGCCAGCCAGACACCAGCATCAACTATGATCCCCAGTGGCTGGCGTAGGGCGCCGCATCTAGGTATCTACACTGACCAGACACCAGCATCAACTATGTGATCCCCAGTGGCTGGCGCAGGGCGCCGCATCAGCGTAGCAGATAGACGCCGCGTCTGCTCTCATCATCACGCTCCACCTCACAGCTTCCAGTGATAAGAACAGACACACCGCCGCACGTCACACGTCACGTGATCACAGCGTACGGCCACGGTGCTGTCACGTGACTGCAGCATACAGCCTCGGCGGCGGTCACGTGGTATGCGGCGGTCGGTCCGGAGGTGAGCGCGAGAGGGAGAGTGATTGTGATGCCGCCGGCCGCCAGCCTCCCGGCGCAGCGTGCATGTTACGGCGCGGTGTCGCAACCAGGCTGGACGCAACACCAGGCCGCCAGGGCTGGGAGTGGAGTCTGAGAGGGAGTGGGCTGAAAGTGGAGATAGAGAAGGACCAGCAGCGGTGGAGGAGATAAAGGGTCAATAGAGCAGGGAGGGAGGGAGGGAGGGAGGGAGAGAAAGAGAGAGAGAGAGAGAGAGAGAGAGAGAGAGAGAGAGAGAGAGAGAGAGAGAGAGAGAGTGAGAGTGAGAGTGAGAGAGAGGAGAGGAGAGAAGGAAAGGCGGAAGAGAGGGAGGAGAGAGAGAGGAGAGAGAGGAGAGAGAGAAAGAGAGAGAGAGAGGAGAGAGAGAAAGAGAGAGAGAGGGAGAGAGAGAAGAGAGAAGAGAGAAGAGAGAAGAGAGAAGAGAGAAGAGAGAAGAGAGAAAAGAGAAGAGAGAAGAGAGGAGAGAGAGAGAGAGAGAGAGAGCGAGAGCGAGAGCGAGAGCGAGAGAGAGAGAGGGAGAGAGAGAGAGAGAGAGGGAGAGAGAGAAAGGAGAGTCTAGAGCTTCTGCGTAATATGCTCACTTGAACATACTGATCGACTGCAAACGTCGACGAAAGAACGGCCCAGCTTGGACGCTAGCACTCAGGGATCGGCCACCACATGCTGGCTCTAGATCCGATGATGATGATGGTGAGTTGGGGTTTTGTATGTACGGACGGCCGAGGTCATCGGTGTCCGTTCTGAGCGGCTCGACGATACATCTTGGGTGGAATACAGCCCCGTGTTTCGAGATGATGTGCTGCCAGCTCGCCGACATGAGTCCTGTCTACTGTCACCTAGCAGACCAAAAACAGCAATGCATCTTAACTAGCGCTAGTGTACATGTCTCAGGCATGAGTCAGAGCAGCGCGCGGCGATTCGTATTCATCGAGTACCGCTACCGGAGCATTTATAACGGTAAATCGACAGTTGTTCGGTGGCAGACAGGTCCACCTAAACAGCCGATCGGACCAACGAGACGGTAAAGTGGCAGGACAGACAGGTAAAGTGCGGTCAACAATGTTAGTGCTCATGTCCAGCGCCTTTTCTGGTCAGCTACTGTTAGACATTGAAACAGATATGCTCCCACAAAAGAATCGATGCAGAGCAAGTTACCGTCAGAAATGGTCGGACAGATCAGTTATACCAGACGACATGCAGTCAGCGCCTGACACGAGCCACATAGCACAAGACAGATCTCGTGTCCACTCCTGGTAAATGTCATAAGCAGCATGACTAAATGGACGATTGTATCCTCAACTGCATGCTCCTAAAACGTTTTCAGGCAAGGGTCATTGTTTCAAAAGAACGGCTGCAATTACTTTCGCAATGATGGACGAAAATAGACTGCTCCGTCATTATGCCTACTACTCTTCTAATACCCTGGACTAACATGAAACTTTCACAAGCATCTTTTCCAGATGTATCGAACGATCGAACCAATACCATGGGCAGGGGCTGCATCCATCCTTGACGCATTGCGACAGTCCATTTCAAATACTTTCAATATTTTACGAAAATGGCATCATCTGCACTAGCAGCCGAATTTCGGGAGCGTTCCGTCTGGTAAAAGGAAGCACAAATTTGCCAATGCCGGGGGCAATCACCCAATCCATAAAGTTCCGCGGACGTTCAAGGGCCACAAACTGTCACTTCAGATGTCTGAGACCAAACTCAGAGTCAGCACACCTTCGAACTTGATTCAGAAGCTAGCGAACTTTCCAGTTTTCTGAGCTAGGTACATCCGGAAACCAAGCAATTGAGAACATATGGGGAAATTTCAGCTGAAAAAATACGGCTCCATTTCTTGGCGTGGAAAGCGCAGGGGTGCTAGAAGCGAGACGAGAGTTTCAAATCTGACAGAATGAAAGAAAGGAGAGCCTCCTTCGTCTCGCTACATCTCTACATCTCGCTTCCGGCGGAAATCGGCACCACTACCGTCGGAGAACTGGAACAGGAAGTGGCCCCTTCCGGCGCCGAGTGGGAACGTCCAGGAGAGAATTCCAGGGAGGACGGATTGCCACACCGAGAACGAGTGGGCACGACTCTCTACTCCCTCTCCAGCAGCGCGGCGGCAGTCGATACAGAGCGATCTCCGGTCCCGGAAACGGCCGAGTGTAGCCCCCCCCCCCCCACCCCGCCACGTCTAGCGAGCACAAACTGTGAGACTCCTCGACCGGCAGAGCCCGATGCTGACAGAGTCCAGACGACCATCCGTCAGATAGGCTGCACAGTGCACACGATTGCACGTCTTCAAACGTTAGCCGAGCGCTCAAAGTGACCCGTTGACCCATTTATGTCCAGTGTCCGCCCTCTTTGAACTTCGGAGCCGTATTGCTCTCAGTGAAAAAAGGGCAAGTGGTTCGAGCATCCTTTGTCCCAACGACTAAAGCAGCTTTATCTAACAAGCTTCAATCTTCGATGATCAAATTGTTATGCGCTTTCGCTTCAGGTCAAATAATGACACTGATGATATCACTATATATGGCAGTCATTTCGAGCAGAGATAGACACCCTTCCCCGTCTGCCGGTCACACCATGGGGCGCGCCTGGCGTGCAAAGGATACATATATCCGGTCGTGGTCGTATCGGACGTGCAGGGTACGGTTGATGCCGGCCTCGTCAATGTCCGATATGACGGTCATGTCCGGGACGCCGTCATCCGGCCGGCTCCCTGCAACAAAGGTCATGACAGAGGTCAGCAGAGGTCATGACAGAGGTCATGACAGAGGTTGATAGAGGTCAGCGCAGGTCACTTGGAACGAATAGGAGTAGAAGGGGTAGTAATAAACTCAGCACAGGGCAAATGAAACGGACATGAGTGGTGCAAGGCAACATCACAAATATGGCTATAAGGATACACATGCGGAACGAACATATATCAAAATTGACATTGACAGACAAACGACATGCATGTCCCGGCCTCTAAAAACAGATAATAATGGTTCGTTTGACAATGCCTCGCCATCACCAGAATGAAAGCAGACCACTTTTCACCTCCACAGAAATAATATTGCCCCAGACCTCATCAGATCGGACAGCGCCAATGCATATTCCCGCTCTCCTCTCCGGGAATGAAATATTATCACCACTGGCAAGGCGACAAAGAATATCACCATCTATTCCAGGCCACAGACGGGCCACATTTGTTCGCTTTTGTTTCGACCGTGTCTGTGTAGAACGACGTTATTCTAGCGGCGAGGCACGGCAAAGTGGTGCTGAAAGCCCGACCCGCGCCGACACAAACAAGGCATTTGTCACGTGGCACGCGTGCTGTGACTCCGTCACCCTCATCAGCACGTGTCGGCCGTGACGTCTGCCGGCGCGGGGCGAGAGGCACGTGTGAAATGACGTGGGACACGTGCAGGGGTGCCGGGAGCGACGCTGTCGCTATCCGTTTTTTTTTTCTCGACTCTTCAGCTATAAGTTCGAGTGTCGTACCCTCAGTTCAGTGTCCAGTGCCCTGCATCAAAATGTTTTTAATAGTATGTTTTGTGCTCTGAATTCGCTCCAAACGATTCAGATATATCAGTCACTCATGTATTGTATAATTCATAATTCATTGTGCTATGTCTACATCCTCTGCAATCGTCTAACGCCGTCGGTATTTGACGGGAAGCCATCTCAGGATATACACTTGACATTACATAACTGCAAGCAGCGTCACTAAGCATCTTCGAAAACTTCAGTTCTTCGCAATGTTTCACTGACCCCTTCACCTTCCATTTCGTGCGCATCTGTCCATCCTCTGCTATGCTTGAAACTTTCCAGCATTCGGTAGAACATCACATCTACTATGAACGTCAAACCCCTTGAGACCCCACTTTTTTGCGATAATTTTTAAATGCGTCAACTTTCGCTGACAATATTCTGGCAATGTATGTTTCAGAACCTGCCGAAACTTTTATTACTAAGGTATTTTGACGCCAAACGATTATGGAAGGTACTTCTCATTCACTCGTAATGCTAAGGTCAATTCAGGCCCGGGCAGAGGCTTGCGCTCGGCCACACTCGAGCCCCGCCACCAGCGCCATCTGCTCTAAATGCCATCTACCAGCGCCCGCTACCGCTACCAGCTTCCGCCCACCATCAAGCCTGAATGGAGCGAGAGACGCGAGTGACCGGTCGCCGGGCAAGGAGCGCCGGAGGGGTAGGGCGGAGCTTAGCGCTGACGTCATTACGTGGCTCCGCCCCATGAGCGCGTAGCCTCTACCCAAACAGCAGATTTGTTCCGTGAAATTTAACATTACGAGTGAATGAGAAGTACCTTTCATAATCGTTTGGCGTCAAAATACCTTAGTAATAAAAGTTTCGGCAGGTTCTGAAACACACATTGCCAGAATATTGTCAACGAGAGTTGACGCATTAAAAAATTATCGCAAAAAAGTGGGGTCTCAAGGGGTTTGACGTCCATAGTAGGTATGTCAGGAACCAACTGCATACACCGGTCAAGCCAGGCCCAGCAGAAGTGCCGGAAGAATCTCACACCCACCCACCAAAGCAAAAAGATCAGCCCACTCGACCAGTGCCACCGGTACCCCAGCCGACAGGACCGGCCGGGACCGGGCCCCGTGTCGCCGACATACCAGTCGTCGTGGCCTTGGCTTCCCGCCGGAGTCGCCCGCCGTATCTCTGAGGCCGAGCTCACGGACCGGAACCGTGCCGACCCACCGGAAGTCGGGCCCGGCGCGCCGCTGCAGCCGCCGCGACGCCGCAGCTGAGGAAAGGCGAGCGTCCTACCCGGCCCGGCGACAGCGGCAAAGGAGGGTGGTAGCGGTGAGAAGACAGCCGCAGGATCGCGCGGCGACTGTGGTGACGGGAAGGCTGGAACTATTACGGGGCTGAAATTTACCCAGATGGTGCGGCACTGCACATGTGGTCATTGTTCGTTAACGCAGTCTCCTAGACCTAGTCAAAGCACACTTGCCATTCGCCAACGCTCGCACGTGTGAACTGTGAGCACTGAGCATTCACCCCTTCCACTTGGCAGTTTCAAGCTCGGCATCGAAAATGTTGTGGGAATGCACGTTGGACGACGTATCGTGTCACGGTCAGGCACGGTGACTTGGGTCAGACTTGGGTCAGGCTCATGCCACAGCGCGGGAATGGCTTGTAATGAGCGGCTAGTGAATCGTGATGCCCAGTTGTTCATAGGGCATATGACATGCAATACTGAAGTAATAGCAGCAGAGGTCACCTTAGAAGTTTGCTTACATCAGCGCCGTCACAGGACGCAGGTAACAATGCAATGGAGCTGTGACCGGATCAAAGGGTTACCAGTTGATCTTGTGCACGTGATTATCAAGCAGCATCGGAGGTGATGACCGCATGAGTAACAGTAACGAAGAGTAAGCTGGCTTTTAGGGTGACGACAAAGATGAGAAAGCCGCATTGAGCCATCTGTGACCCTCAGCCATGCGTCAACCGTTCTCGCGAACGGAGTTCCCTTGTCGGGGACGGGTTCTCTTGACCAGCGGTATGCGAGATGACTCACCACTGACCAAGTACGGACAGTCTGCGTCTCTCTAAGAGAACAGGTCAGTGCACGCCTTTCAGCGCCGCTGCTGGCTGCCTGGTCCGCACCCCTGAGTCACCTGTCCCGCTGACGCGAGAAGTGACGCTTCACCGGGTTTCACCAAACCGGTCTGAATCACCTGGCACGCGCCGGCCGGCCGTCGCGCTCGGTGAGCGTTAGACTGAACACCATGCGGTGCGTCCGCCCGCCCGCTTCGTTCTCACGTGGTAATTGCCAGTGAATAGGCATGATACCGCCACGTTGGCCGCCAGCAGCGGTGCCTCCGCTCAGGACCAGTAATGCCACCCAGGGTTCAGCAGCGTGGCCGCAACCGGGACCAACGCCTGCAGCGTTTGCCTGACGATGTTGCACGACCGGGCGGACACACCTCCACGTCTGCAAACGCTGCCTGACATAACATTGCTGTCACACAGCAAGCGACGCTCTCGCCACAGTTGAGACGATCCCAGGCCGGGAGTCAAACGCGTGACGGGCGGATTAGAGACTCCTCGCAAAACTCCGGAATGAAGGGTCGTCGTACTCGCTGCTGCAGATCGGTACGGGAGGCGCGGGTATTAGAGGGGCAGCAGCGGGCGTAGGGGAGGGGCGCGGTAGACAGACAGGGATGCCTGTGGTTGGGTCCTGGGAAAGATACCAGTGCGTGGTGCCATATTGCCTCAGCGTTCGTTATGCACATATACGGCCAAGTCTAAACATTATGAAGATAATTGGAAGTCAGCAGCGTGAAAATGGTTTCGTCTGTGACGGTTGACCTGAAAGAAAGAAATAAAAGACTGTGATGGTATGTTTAAGATGAATAATATGGAAGAGAGCGGTGGAATGTTCGATGAACGATGAACAACGATGAAAACAAGACGGTGTCTGGTTAACAGCAGCGCTTAGTCAGTCCATCATCCTAATCTGCCTACCAAAAGAGCCGCTGGGAATATAAGCAGGCCTTTCGCATCACGCGAAGCATATGAGCATCGTGTGGGTTGCCACCGGCTGAGTGATTATGCAGGCCGTCTTTGCAGGTACCGTAATGCCGATGTTGCAATGACAATGTTGAAACACCCTGTCAGAACCGTGTCATCTGGCTTCCCGTAATGAATAAATCTGCTGCCGTTTTGATGACACCGGCCATGACAATGTATATTCAGAAGACCCGCGACGCGATTGATGGCAGACTTAACTGCGGTGCCTAACGTGGCTCACAATCAACCAGCTGTATCACAACAACAGATTTGACGTTGATGGAATGCGACAATGCTTCTGTCTCTGCGGTGGTCGGTTTGCTCTACATCGACAGTATATGCCACACTACCAGCTCGATGTCAGGAAATACAGGGTGTCCGGATAGTTCTGGCGCTTTTCAACATTTTCTAAAACAAATGCCATTGGTTCATAGATACTAATCAATGGATCAAAACAATGACCAGGGACACCAAGACACATGCTTCCGCTACGTGCTCATTCAATGTAACCACCGTCGGCGCCGACGACGGCCTCGACGTAGGGGAGGAAGCGTCTGCGGGTTTTGACGATGCGGGGCATTTCCAGGTCCTCCCATGCTGTCATGATGCGAGTCTTCAGCGACTCCAGGTTGGGGTGAGAAATGGCCTAGATCCTGTTCTACAAAAGGCGTAGCACGCCTTAGTCGAGCGGGTCAGGTTAGGAGAATAAGGCGGCCTAATCTCATTTCGCCACGGTGATCTGGCCCGGCAAGCTCCTCTGTCAGTTTAGCTTGAATGGCGGCGGCGTTGTTGGAGGGTGCTCTGTGCTGTTGAAATGCGAAGTGACCCTTAGGGCATGTCGTCTTGACCCTCGGGTTGATGTGGCTGTCCAGGAACCCCTCGTGGGCCAGCCTGTTATTCATTTATTCGACATTGACGAAGATGATGGGACATTTTTGTCCATCAGACCCCCGCACTTTCTTCGATTGCCGCGCTGAAATGCTGCTCCGTTCCCATATCGCGTTCGAAACGGTCTGAGGATATTTTTTAAGGAATTCCCGAGTCGAAATAAACCTTTACCTGCTAAACCATTCATCGAAAAACGCCGCATCGCGCTGCAACTCGCGCCTCGTTCAAGTCGCACCCGGTCGCCGCGCGCAGGCATTCAGCGACAAGGCGCATCTTCGCCCATCTACCCATCACTGAAAACGATTTCAAGGTCATATTTACACGACCCCTGGCTGAGCAATCAACGAGGGGTCATGTCTGTGATGATTGGCTGAATGTCCAATAATCACAGCGCGCGTTACACGGCGTCCAAAAGAAGCGCCAGGACTTTCCGGACACCCTGTAGACCAGTCGGGGTCCGAGAAATGCCCAGTTTACCTCAGCATTGACATTGGTTGTCGCCGAGGAGACGAGCGCCACATTCAGGGTACTGGCTTCGCTAGTTTTCTCCGAATGACTGTCAGGCACGGTCGATAGCACATCACGTCTAAATAACCAGGATCACTCAGGGTGACAAGTGTATGGACTCAGTGAGCTGGGTTGATAGCTTATGCCTCGTAAAGGACGGCTCAGGTGATGATGATAATTGGGGGTCACTGGTCAAGTGCCCACCACGGCTCAGGAGGCTAAGTCCAGCTCTAATCCATGCACGACACCACCGGCCACCCATCCCTGTCGCGATTACCCCACATCCTGTCCAGGCCGTCCCCATCGACACTACCACACCACACCACCGCAACATCCGGTCACAATCCGGTCCAGTATCACTCCGGAAGCCACCGATGCCCGCCGGAGGTGGTGTGGGACGGACTATCCAGGCTTCCCGGTGTCACCCCGACTGGGGCTCCTGCCCGATACGGCAGCCAGGTCGGCTATCTTCATAAAGGCGTGGTATGGCCGTGATGGCATGGAGTCATGCTGGCCGTGGTGACTTGGCGTCACTGCAGCGGCAATTTGAACTCGGCGGCAGGGGTGACTCAGTAACCTCCGTCGTCGACCGAGCCAGCGTCACGCTGCGACCTTACAGCTTGGATGCACGTGGGAACACGCCGTCCCTTCTTAAGTATAGATCATACCGTCCCTCGTTACGGGCAGCACGCCGTCCCTTCCTGTGGGATTGCATTCGTCCCTTTCTGTGGGAACTTCGTGGGAACGTTCAATCCTTTTCGCACCCATCCTTTCCCGTGGGATGGCATTTCACCACAACCGCCGCAGGGCCTCGTTTCCCGGATAAAAGACACCAGCGTGGAGCATTAATGACTAGCTAACTACTGCTAAACTGAAGATCCTGCTGATCCAACAGTGTTTTAAGAAATGTGGAAACATGCACAATGCGTTTGATTAATCAAAACAGCTACACATTCTGACCCAGAATAGCATTCCTTTTCAGAACTATGGAGTCATAAACACAGAATCGGTACGCCACTATGTTCATGATTCAACTCACTACGATCAAAAGAAAGTGTAAATACGGCTGTAACCATGCTGAAAGGGTTAGAGCTTCCATGTCCTTCGGACTTGGTCCAATCCCCGAAAATCCCCTGGCGAGTCCGGATTTACCGGTCCGGGCCGGGTCACACACTCGGTCCGTGCACCGGGCCGCATTCTGTAGCATGCAACGTCAGGCGCTGGTCGTGCGAACGCGGAAAACGACCCGGCCACGGACGGCACGGTAAGTGGTCGGCCGAGTGCGGTAAGTGCACGGTCGGCCGGCGGGAGGGAATGGACGGTCAGGTGTGGTACGGGATGTAGCTAGGCGGGTAAATGTTGGAGTAAAAGAGCGGCTTGTTGGGGTATGACTCATACCTCATACCTTGTTGGGTACTCATACCGCATGAGTACAGAGTTAGTTAGGACAAGAGAACGAACTGATGTGTCGTGAGAAGGACTAAATAGGTAATACTTAAGCGGACACTGGACAGGCATATGAAGGTGTTCTATCCCCAAACTTCGATACGATACGACAGGTTCTGGCCTCCTGGTAGCCCGAGTGGCCATATCACCCCCATTCAGGTGGGTGGTCCACGGAAGCACAACAGCCAAAGGTCAGGTCACCACGACCGACCAGCCATTGACCAGGTGACTAGCCGGTCGGCCTCACACCAGACACGATAGACCCAAGTGGCCGGTATCTGGCGAGCCAGACAAGGCACTGCTCGGCTCAGCGAAGTGCAATGTGAGCACACTCAAAGAAGAACACACTTGAGCTACGCGCCAGCACTGCAGCTACCGAAGTAGTCGGGTAATGAGCCTGTCAGTGTCTATGTCGAACGGTACGCTAGACCAATAAACAGTTTTGATTAATGAACAATTATACAAATGTGGGTGAGGCAACGCAGCACCATATGAATGAAGGGCGTCAAAAATAATAATTGGTCATAAGAAGAGGTGCAACGTATCATGCAACACGTTAAGGTCGAGGTTTGTTATTGGTAACAAGTAATAACAATGTCACTGTGTCCGACAGCTGTGCGTTGTGCACGCCCTAATCGTCAACATGTTCTTGGGCCGAACTACTTTCATGCGTACTAAACGACCAAACAGCGTCCGAGATCCGTTGGCCGATGAGCCATTAAGCCATTACACAACAGCAGGCCACCGTAACACCTGGTGAGGCGTGTAAGGGTCCGCGCTGGGGCGGACAGTTAGCTCCTAATCGGCGGGCGGGCCGGTCCCGTGGGACGGGTCCACCCCGGGCCGGGTTGGGGCAGGACAGGGACAGGGACAGGCAGACAGACGGGCCCCGGCAGACGGGTCCCGGCGGACCGGCAGGTGCGCGGTCAGCACCTGCCGCCCCCTCCCCCTCCCCCGCTGCCGGTCACCTGCCGGCACGGGATCACGTGACCGGCAGAAGGGCCGCCCGGCCACGTGCCAGTGATGGACTCAGTTCAGGCTGCCTGGGAGCGACTGGGAGCGATAGGGATGGGGTGAATTCCTATGCGGCGGCGCTCGACCGGCCAAACACACGTCTACTAATAGCTTGATTTGGGGCTCGAATAGAGGGAGCGGAGGATGGCCAGCACGAGGAGGGAGGGAGGGAGGGAGGGGCAGAGGGGTGGGAGGAGACCCGAGTCGTGGCGCGGTTGACGACCCGGGTCCAGGGGGAGGGGACCGGGCTTCGGCCGAGGCGAGATAAGACACGCACAGTACACAGGCCGCAAAACAGGTCGGGCAGTCCAAGGCGCGCGCTCAGAGGCGGCGGACAGTGCCGAAGGGTGGAAACGAAGCGACAGGCTGTGGAAAACGATCGTGCGGTCGCAGAGGTGACGGACAAAGCGAGAGAGTGGGAATCGAGCGTCGAGCTAAGCGCTGTAAAACGAGCGAGCAGGAAAAGTAGACAAGGCCGGGAGACAGGTTTGTGGAGCGACAGAGTACCTGGTGCTCAGCAGAGGGGGACCAAGGGAGACGGACATGGCCGGTAAGTCAGGCTAGCGTGCTAGCGATACTAGTCATATAAGGAGCCTGCTGCCTGCATGGCTGACTCGCCGAAAAGTCAAGCGAATGGATTATGCTGATGCTGTGAACGAATCAATACCAGTGGGATAGACCGTTGTGCAGAGACCACATGGCAGATGTGTGTGTCCAGAGTCATTGATAGTGAACAACTGATACAATACCACCCGCTCCATCTGGGTATGAATGTATATACCGGCTCGTCGTCTATGTCACAGACCACAGTAACACAGAGCGGAGAACCAACATGTCTGAACCATGTTGACCCAGTTAAATTTGCCGTTCGTCAGGTACGACAGAACCGTACCGACGCTGCTTATACACATGGCTGAATCGTGTGGGCCCATTAATGCGCCTGGTATGCCTGACCCATACCGGTGCAGAGCAGCAACAATCAACATGCATGAACCATGTAGACCCAGTTAAATTCACTGTTCGTCAGGTACACGGGCTCATTTGGCGACCGGTCTGACCCAAATCGCAGTAAAACTCGCTGTACGTCAGATATGCCTGAACCATATCGACGCAGCGCCAAGCCACACATGCCTGAACTATGTGGGCTCATTTATGCGCCGGGTACGCTTGCACCGTATCGGTGCGGCAATGCAACATGCCTGATTCATGTTGACAGAGTAAAACTCGCTGTTCGTCAGATATGCCTGAACCATATCGACGCAGCTTCAAGCCACACATGCCTGAACCATGTGGGCTCATTTATGCGCCGGGTACGACTGCACCGTATCGGTGCGGCAATTCAACATGCATGAATCATGTTGACACAGTAAATCTCGCTGTTCGTCAGGTATGCCTGAACCATATCGACGCAGCGCCAAGCCACACATGCCTGAACCATGTGGGCTCATTTATGCGCCGGTTACGCCTGCACCGTATCGGTGCGGCAATGCAACATGCCTGATTCATGTTGACAGAGTAAAAGTCGCTGTTCGTCAGATATGCCTGAACCGTATCGACGCAGCGCCAAGTCACACATGCCTGAACCATGTGGGTTCATTTATGCGTCGGGTACGACTGCACCGTATCGGTGCGGCAATGCAACATGCATGAACCATGTTGACACAGTAAAACTCGCTGTTCGTCAGATATGCCTGAACCATATCGTCGCAGCGCCAAGCCACACATGCCTGAACCATGTGGGCTCATTTATGCGCCGGTTACGCCTGCACCGTATCGGTGCGGCAATGCAACATGCATGAATCATGTTGACAGAGTAAAAGTCGCTGTTCGTCAGATATGCCTGAACCGTATCGACGCAGCGCCAAGTCACACCTGCCTGAACCATGTGGGTTCATTTATGCGTCGGGTACGACTGCACCGTATCGGTGCGGCAATGCAACATGCATGAATCATGTTGACACAGTAAAACTCGCTGTTCGTCAGATATGCCTGAACCATATCGACGCAGCGCCAAGCCACACATGCCTGAACCATGTGGGCTCATTTATGCGCCGGGTACGCCTGCACCGTATCGATGCGGCAATTCAACATGCATGAATCATGTTGACACTGTAAAACTCGCTGTTCGTCAGATATACCTGAACCATACCGATGCAGCGCCAAGCCACACATGCCTGAACCATGTGGGCTCATTATGCACCGGGTACGCCTGCACCGTATCGGTGCGGCAATGCAACATGCATGAATCATGTTGACACATTAAAACTCGCTGTTCGTCAGATATGCCTGAACCATATCGACGCAGCGCCAAGCCACACATGCCTGAACAATGTGGGCTCATTCATGCGCCGGGTACGACTGCACCGTATCGGTGCGGCAATGCAACATGCATGAATCATGTTGACACAGTAAAACTCGCTGTTCGTCAGATATGCCTGAACCGTATCGAAGCAGCGCCAAGCCACACATGCCTGAACCATGTGGGCTCATTTATGCGCCGGGTACGCCTGCACCGTATCGGTGCGGCAATTCAACATGCATGAATCATGTTGACACTGTAAAACTCGCTGTTCGTCAGATATGCCTGAACCATATCGATGCAGCGCCAAGCCACACATGCCTGAACCATGTGGGCTCATCTATGCGCCGGGTACGCCTGCACCGTATCGGTGCGGCAATGCAACATGCATGAATCATGTTGAGACAGTAAAACTCGCTGTTCGTCAGATATGCCTGAACAATATCGACGCAGCGCCAAGCCACACATGCCTGAACCATGTGGGCTCATCTATGCGCCGGGTACGCCGGCACCGTATCGGTGCGGCAATTCCACATGCATGAATCATGTTGACACAGTAAAACTCGCTGTTCGTCGGGTATGCCTGAACCATCTCGACGCAGCTCCAAGCCACACATGCCTGAACCATGTGGGCTCATTTATGCGCCGGGTACGCCTGCACCGTATCGGTGCGGCAATGCAACATGCCTGATTCATGTTGACAGAGTAAAAGTCGCTGTTCGTCAGTTAAGCCTGAACCATATCGACGCAGTGCCAAGTCACACATGCCTGAACCATGTGGGTATGTATGTATGTATGTATGTATGTATTTACGATCATGGGCGATCCACACATGGCGTGGCGATTACTGCCCACTCATCTATGCGCCCGGTACGCCTGAACCGTACCGATGCGGCGATTCAACATGCATGAATCATGTTGTCAGTTAAATTCGCTGTTCGTCAGGTATGCCTAAACCATATCGACGCGGCGCCTCACCTGACTTAGATGGAGCCAATGACGCTATTCGTTGGGTGCCGGGTGACGTCACCAGGACAAATGCACACATCAAAGCATTGTCGCTGCGATGGCCGCCGGGGAGTACCAGCTGTACTTCCGCGGACGGGGCTCCCCCACCCATTCCGCTGTGCGCGCCCACCGGTCGGGCGGCCAACACTCGGCCGTCAGGAGTAATAGGGCCGTTACGTCACGTCGTGACACCGCCGCCGGGCGTCGCGGCGTGTAAAACCACCGCCAGCTCACGAGGGGGAGGGGAAGGCGCGGGAGGGACGCAGGGGTCACCTCTGTGGGGCCAAGTGGTTGACCTTTTGTCCGATAACACTGGGGAGGGACCCACGACTCCAGCAGTCGGTCGGGAGCTATTTGCACAGGATAACCCCTCACGCAGTCAGGGAGGACAATGGACGCAGCGCCCATTTAAGCGCCCGGAAGGCCTGACCCATATCGGCGTGAGGAAGCGATTGATCACGCATGAACCATGTTGACCCAGTTCAATCACTGTTCGTCGGATATGACTGAACCGTACCGACACGGCTTACAAGCCACACACGCCTGAATCACGTGAGCTCATTTGTGCGCCGGCAGTCTGCCTGACCCATATCGGCGTGAGAAATTGATCTATCAAACATGCATGACCCAGTTTGACCCAGTTAAATTTGCTGCTCGTCAGGTATGCCTGAACCGTACCCCGATATGCCTGAACCTTATCGGCGTGAAGAATCGATTGGCCAAATATGCATGAATCATGTTCACCCAGTTAGAATTCGCTATTCGTCAGGTATGCCTGAACCGTACCGACGCGGCTATAAGACACACGCGCTTGAATTACGTGGGCTCATTCATGCAACCGGTATGCCTGAAACATATCGGCGTGAGGCCACATCGACGCGGCTCCCAGCCACACATGCCTGAATCATGTGGGCTCATCTATGTGCCCGGTATTCTGACACGTATCGGCGCGGCAATGCAACATGCATGAATCATGTTGACACAGCTAAAATTCGTTGTTCGTCAAGTATGCCTGAACTATATCTACGCGGCTCCCAGCCACACACGCCCGAGTCATGTGGGCTTCCCTACACCGGTTCTCTGATCCGTATCGGTACGGAAATTCAGCATGCATGATCATGTTGACACAGCTAAATTCGTTGTTCGTCAGGCATGCCTGAACCATATCTACGTGGCTCCCAGCCACACACGCTTGAATCATGTGGGCTCACATACGCCGTTTCTTTGACCCGTATCGATGAGGCGATTCAACATGCATGAATCATGTTGACAGTTAAATCCGTCGTGCGTCAGGTACGTCTAAACCATATCGACGCAGCTCCCAACCAAACATGCCTGAATCATGCGGGCCCATTTATGCGCCGGGTATTCTAACACGCATTGGTGTGGCGATTCAACATGCATGAATCATGTTGACACAGTTAAATCCGTTGTGCGTCAGGTATGCATGAACCATATCGACGCAGCCCCCAGCCACACATGCCTGAAACATGTGGGCTCATTTAGGCGCCCGGTACGCCTGACCAGTAGCGGTGCGGCAATTCAACATGCACGAATCATGTTGACAGTTAAATGCGTTGTTCGTCGTGATGCCTGAATCATATCTACGCGGCCCTCAGCCAAAAATGCCTGAATCATGTGGGCGGCTGGATTACGCGCCCGGTTCTCTGACTCGTATCGGTCAGGCGATTCAACATGCATGAACCATGTTGACCGTTAAATTAGCTGTTCGTAAAGTATGCATGAACCATATCGACGCGGCTCCAAGCCACACATGCCTGAACCATCTGGGCTCATCTACGCGTCCGGTATTCTGACACGTATTGGTGCGGTAATTCAACATGCCTGAAGCATGTTGACACAGTAAACCTCGCTGTTCGCCAGGTATGTCTGAACCGTATCGACGTATCGACGCAGCACCAAGCCACACATGCGTGCACCATGTGGGCTCATTTATGCGCCAGTTACGCCTGAACCGTATCGGGGAGGCAATTCAACATGCCTGAACCATGTTGATCCATTAAAAACTCGCTGTTCGTCAAATATGCGTGAACCATATCGAAGCAGCACCAAGCCACAAATGTGTGAACCATGTGGGCTCATTTATGCGCCAGTTACGCCTGAACCGTATCGGAGAGGCAATTCAACATGCCTGAACCATGCTGATCATTAAAAACTCGCTGTTCGTCAGGTATGCGTGAACCACATCGACGCAGCACCAAGCCACAAATGTGTGAACCATGTGGGCTCATTTATGCGCCCGGTACGCCTGCACCGTATCGGTGAGGCACTTCCACATGCCTGAACCATGTTGACCCATTAAAAATTTATGGAACAATGGCAATTATAAGCGGTAGCGAATAAGGAGATGGGCAAACCATTAACCAATGCTGTGTGCATAAAACTGCGGCCGCTCAGCGCGGCCATCGTCGAACAGGCGCACTTAGACGCTTGGCGGCTCCGCGTCGACTTTAGACGCTTGGCTCCGCGCCGACTTGGACTTTGCCGTCGCTGGGGAATAACACACCCTAAGGACACCTGGCGACCCTGTTTTGCACCAGGCACCAGGCCACCAGCAGCAAGACGTCCGCTGGTCCATGCATATCGCCAGCAGTACGGCTTCGGATGGTGTCAATAAAAAGGACGCAATGGCGGTGCCAGGCAAACATGTCAATTTCAAATATCGCCGTCTAGCGTTCGTCAAACGCAAAGTGGATATGAGGGTGGTCTATGGCCACGGTGGTGCTATTGGTTCTGGACGGCCGTTGCGGTAATAAAGCTACACCCCCAGAAAACCGACAAACAAGAGAGGGACCGTGGGACGGGCCCGTCCGTCCCGTAGTCGGACGTCGGACGGGGAGGAAAGTGAGGGAGAGAGGAGAGAGAGAGAGAGGGGGAGGGAGAGGAAAGAGAGAGAGAGTGGGGAGAGAGGGGGGTTCGGCGACATGGGGAGGGGAAGTGTTCGTCAGTGTGTGCGGACGCTAGAAAAGGGGGACCTGGCGTAACTCATAACACTAATCGCCGCGTCGGCGGGCCGATGGGAAGTGCAAACAGCAGACAGACGGACACGGCAGGCTATGGAACTGCGAACAAAACACTGTTCATGCCGAACGTCGTGTGCATTGCCAACAATCAGGATACCTATATAACCGCGTACATTCTGCTCCGTTGGCGAGTTTGGCGTCTTGTTATCGATCATGATATGAACGATAACGCGATTTGGGTGCAGACGGCCATTAACAGCCAATACTGGACAACAGATCTGGGGAGCGTACGGTATGAGACACCCTAATCAGTAATAGGGCCCACCTATTAGCTTGATTTGGGGCTCGAATAGAGGGAGCGGAGGATGGCCAGCACGAGGAGGGAGGGAGGGAGGGAGGGGCAGAGGGGTGGGAGGAGACCCGAGTCGTGGCGCGGTTGACGACCCGGGTCCAGGGGGAGGGGACCGGGCTTCGGCCGAGGCGAGATAAGACACGCACAGTACACAGGCCGCAAAACAGGTCGGGCAGTCCAAGGCGCGCGCTCAGAGGCGGCGGACAGTGCCGAAGGGTGGAAACGAAGCGACAGGCTGTGGAAAACGATCCCCTCCCACCCTCCCCAATAACAACTTTCAATCCAAAAATACCGTCCTATAGACACATTCGTCGTCGGCCTAAGTCTTGTTATCGATCATGATATGAACGATAACGCGATTTGGGTGCAGACGGCCATTAACAGCCTAATCATGTAATTACTAACGACACACGTATGGTCTTTCTCTGGCATGGCATCTGAGCCCGTCGCGGATTGAGGTGGGACCAGGGCAGCGACCGGAGAATTGGCTCCGCAGCAGGGCTAAGTTTACCATCCGCCATTGTCTAGCTGTGGTGTCATAGCGACGTCGGCCTTTGTCCACCGTAATCGTCCCATCGCGCCACCACAGCCACCGGGCGGACTCAGCTTAGTAAGCCAAGACGAAGCTCCTCGGGCAAAGAGACAGGGCCGTGCTACTGGGCTTCTTGGCTTTGGCGACACTGACAGGTGACACTACAGATACTTTCACAGCTTGTTTCGCAGGAGCGCGGACTGGCATTAGGGTGACAAACGTCCTTTAGACGTGCACTATCAAAACAGCGTGGCAGGGGACCTTGATGTCATAATGTGTGCCAGTTACATCATAATACACACAAGTGATGCCATACATTGTGTTAGTGACGTCACACAAGCCATTGCGTGTCGCGTGACCTCATAATTAAAGGGACCATCCCACCTTAACATTAGTTTTGAGTTGAGATAGCCAAGTTTGCGGCCAGGCTCAGAAACCACCATTTATCCTGGTCGCAACCCCCGCAGCTTTATGGTGTTCAAGAAATTTCTTCCCTTTACTTGCAGGGTGGGACCAGCTTAGTCCCTATCTCTTAACCATTAGCGGTTTTCTGATGACGTCAGCAGTCATTTCAACGCCCGCCATTCCTTGAACCCGAGTTTTGCTGACCTTGAGCTCCCTTTTTTATCAACGTGAAATCCGTCGTCGGCGCTGAGAAAGCCTATTGCTTTTCATTTTAATTTGAATATTAGAAGATACCCACCACTGGAACTTGGACTGATATTATACCAAGGCCGAAGATGATCAAGCTGCCTGCTATATCTGGAGCTTGGTGTTCAACTTCAACATGGAATAAAAAACAAAATATCAAAGCAAACTGGATATGGTACTGCAAGTTAAAGTCCAAAGAAACTTGAAGAGCTGACAATTGACATTAATTCTTTTCCTGCAAGGTTTCCATATGGAGATCACAGTCACACCATGAGGAAATATTTTTGATGTTAACAGTTGAAAGGGGATTTATCTTCCAGTTTTGACGAAAGACGCTGCTGACTGTCTTTGGAAAAGGATGTCGGCATGAGGTGCAATTGTGCTTGTGAAGTGGTTATAACTGGTCTTTTCACAGTATTAAATTAAATGTGCCATTGCAGCTAAGTGTGTTATCATGTAAGGTAAAATCAAAACTACAATGTTGGTTTTACGAGCATTGAGAAGGCTGGTAGGTAGCGCCTGCCTGTGCTCGTAAATCATGCTGCCAGAGTATTCTAAATTAATTTTATCATACACTTTTGTTGTCCAGAATGGTTGCACTATTGTTTGGTATCATATTATTCCATGTAAATATGGTAGTGTAAAGTCCGACCAACATGTTACCAGATTTGAAGCTGTTACGTTACCTAAGTACCTGTTTTTTACTGGCGTGGTGAATGTCACCTGGATTTTGTTTTGAGGTGCAGACCTAGTAACTCTGACTACATGGGTTTGAAGCTATCATCTATTCTGTTTTTACTGGCCTGGTGAATGGCGACTGATGTTGTCCGTGGATGGCACTGAAACAAATTTTGAGTGTTTTGTACAGTGTTTTAATACAATGCTGAGGGCTGAAAGTTGTCTTGTTTAGAGTGGTGAAAGTTCAGGATATGCCAGCCACCATGGTGGGTCAGAGTTAAATGTGTTGCAGTCAGTTCGGCTTCGGCAAGCACACGGATGGGCATACGCATCAAGACCTGCTCTGCCATACTTTCAGCCAATTTTACTTAGGTAAGTCTTTTCTTTTTTCTGCCAAAAGCTATGACATTGTGAATTTCAGCACTGTGGCCTGTGTGTAGCTTTCAGGAAAGCAATTCTAAATAAAGCTCTGATAAAGTGCAAAATCAGCAATGCAGCCCTCTATTACATTTTCTACAACATCTTACTTGTTCCTTGCATGGAGAGAAAAATGCAATGTTATGAATTCGTTTATTCACATAATTTGACAAGCATGCAGTTACCTGCTACTATCACTGCACAAAACAGAGCAGAAAACATCAGTTAATCAAACACAAGACATAACAGAAGTTTACAACATAGGGCTGCCGAACCTGCTTCCTCCCACCACAGTTGATGCCATTTCCTAGCCTGGCTTGATGTGAGCACTGAATAGCTGCTTTGTCTAATTACAGCTCACTACCATTCAACTTAAACTACTCTCTTTAAAGTAAGAGTGAGAGCGTTCAGTGTTCATAGCAGCTCGACAGACGACAGACAACAAACATCTTGACAAACCAACCAGTATTTGATTTGGCTAATGATTTATGTGCTTGTTGTATCATGGCCAAACTACTTTAACAGCAATAATCCCTGTTTCATCTTGATCTTGCTTTTATTTCCATTTGAACTCAGATCTTGAAACAATCATCTGAAGTGATATCAGATACTGGCTTCTGTTTCTCTTGAAAGCAAGTTAAAACAACAATGATAAACTAAGGCAGGAGATGTGAGTTGTGGCAGTAGATTTTTGATTCAACATATGTCAACCTTATATTCCTTGAGACCTCTGTGACAGACAAACAAATATTTATAGTTTTTTGATAGTTTGGATTCTTGGCTTGATTTAGCAGATCAGCTGTGACAGTGAACCTTGACTTTGAAATCACATAAATGTCATGGTACCCGAACGAATCCTCGCATGACATTTCTTCGTAGCACAATTTTTCGTCCGCATTTCTTCGTCTACAAATCTTCGTCGGTGCATTTATTTGTCCCTCAATGCTTACTCTTGCATATATTTGCGTTGAAGAAGAAATGCGAGCCGATTTTCATATACCCTGGTGCGAGACAAAGTAATGCGATAGGTACGAATAAATGCCCTGACGAAGATTTGCAGACGAAGAATTGCGATACGAAGAAATGCCATAAGAATTGTCCTGGAATCCTTTATTGGCCATCATATATTGACCTTGATAAGATAAACGCATCATTCGCGCAATATTTGTCGCACTTTGATACCAAACTATTGCTTCCAAATGCCGACGTAAAGAAAACCTTTATGTGACGTCATAGAAACAGCGGATTTCCCAAAAAGTAAACAAAAATAAAAGTCTTATATCTCGAAAACGGGTGAATATTTTCCGGTAAAATTTGGTAGATGTTCATTTTCGCTCTTTGTGATTCACGCTACATCACTTTTATGCCAATTCATTAACTTTTTTGAAGGTGGGAGGGTCCCAACGCATGGTGGTGGGCGTTGGCCGCTGACTAATCGAACGAAAAGAAACAAAATGAGAGCCGATCATTATAAAGGTTATATCACCACGCATTCAGTGTTACCTCCAAAATATAGAAAAGCTAGAAACACGTGAGTCCCTTTGCTTGACAGGAGCGGAGGATCGTTCAGAATCAGCTGCCGCCGGTAGAGGCCCGTTTCCGGCGGCCGGTTTTTAGTTTTTACCCTCGCAGCGCCGGAACAACAAACATCCCCAGCCGCCACAGCTGCCAGCTTAACGCAGCGAAGACCAAATGAGATGGGAAAACTTTCCGTGTGAAGATTTACAGCTAAGACAGATGCCGGGAATGGAAGAGGCTTTCAGAAGTCGTTGCATAAATAAAACTGGATCAAGGTTATCATGATAAAAATGTCAAATCTTCAAGGTGACAATTAAGCGAAGGCATAAATGCTCGTCAGCGCACAAAGAACATGAATACTGAATGGGTAATTAACAATGCTAAGTTAAAAGAAAAAGGAGAAACAAAGGTCCTCTATACACTATAGCATGTAAACATGTACCCACATGAACCCCAAATAAAACAAAATGCGAAAGCATTGCAAGAAACTCAGTCCCTTGCCACTCCGCTCGCAGTGCCACACACAATCTCACATTCCGAGGCACTCGTTGCACAGGCCATTGCCCAAAACCCCTCCCCCACACCACCCTCCCCATTCCTCGGGTAGCACGCTCCCGGCAGGAAGCGTCCCTACTCCCTCCCCTCCCCTCGCCGTCTCGAGCTCCGTAGTCCGTACGCTCGCCGCGGCCTCCGGCAGGTGTGGTAGTCTCGCCGGCCCGGTACGGCCCAAGGAGAGTGGGACGGCCGCCGCCGGGCCAGTAACTGACCATTACCGAACAGATAAATCCAGCGCACGTCGGCACACCAGACACCGGCGCTGGCGCAGTAGAGGGCAAAGGGCGGAGCTGGAGACATTGAGAGATATAGAGAGGCAAGGGTGAAACGGGACAGTCGTGAGATGTTGAAGGGAAAATGGAGAGAAAATTAGTTACGCTACGTAGTACGAAGCACCTGTAGAGTTAGCGCTGGGAAAGACGACGCCAGAAATTAAAAATCAGAAAGAGAGAGCACGGTGGAGAGAAGGAAAGGGAAACGGGGGCGATTCCCGCCAATGCCCTCAGGGGATGTTTCCAAGCCGAGGCAACGAGCCGCTAATGACTGAGGCTAACAGCAGCACGACGGGAGCGCCGCGGTAAATTGTAACTAATGAACATCTCCGGGCCTAACGATCCCAACCGTCCTCGTCAATAGCCATACCGTCCCGAGAATCGAACGATACCCTCGGGGCATGTTTAGCAGGCTCATTACAGAAAGCCGCTCGGGTCAGCTTACCGCTAGAGACGCATGTGCGTTCCGAGGCCAGGCAACCAGCTGTCGGTCAAGGGGGAGAGGGGAGAGGGCAGGAAGTAAGAGTGAGAGGAGCGGTAGGTGGGCAGCTGAAGGTCGCTTTTTGCTGACGGCGGTGACCGGCAGACAGGACTGCTAAGGAGTGCTGGCTAGGCTGACACTTGTAACAGATCGCTGGAGGTCAGTCTTCTTAGTAAGGCTCGTCGATAAGTCTACTGGATTACCGGTCACACTAGCCAGGAAACGACCTCAATGTGTCAGCGCTAGCCACTACGTTGAGGAGACACTTTGGCTATTCCCCTTTCAACCTTCACTAGCAACGGGTCCAACTAAATGTCGATCGAGTATTTTCCACAAATATTATTCACAAGCCACGGGCGGAGATGGCTTCGTACCCACGCTGTCCGCCCACAGCGTCTCTCCATCGCGCGGCCATTCCCCTCGGATCTACCCCGATCCGCTGTCCGAACATACCCGTCAAACCAGTAGTGGGTAACTGACGACACCGCTCCAGCTTTGACATTTCCGGCCCGCCGAATATCCACCAGCCCAACGTGCTTCCATAATCCACGCTACGGACAGATCCGCGTCCTCCGTCCGGGAACAGACATCGGAGTCTCCCGGGGCACGGCGGGGGGCATCCACGCGGAAGGTCAAAACACCTTGTCTCAGACAGCTATTCGACCGGCAGCCTGAACTGTCCTGTCCGAGCTGTCCCTGTGTCTGGCAATACGGACAGTTGGTGACAGTGTAGGCCGATAAGGTCACGCCGTCTCATTTCCCAGCATGGAGCCGTGATGGGGTGGCAGAGCCAATGGGCCGTTTCGGCCAGTAAAGAGATGCTTCCCGGCGCTATGATGGCCCATTGTCATATAGCGGAGACGGCGTTGGTAGATGGTGGGCCATAACAACGCTGACAGCGGCCTTGCTGGAAACATTGACTGGAAAACATCCCTCGACAGATGCCCCCCTCATACCCATCCCCACCGAACCATCCACCAGTCACGTGACACAACGAAATCCTCCAAACGGTCAGTCACGTGACCTCCAGGTAAAACACGGTCTGCCGGCACCAGCACGGCGGTTACGGACATCACAATGCGGCTCAACAAAGACCGCTGGTCCGGCTCGCCGCAGCTAACCCCACCCTCTGACGTACGTACGTAAAGCGCCGCTGGTATTTACGCCAGGCGCGAACAAAAACACTTCACTGCCTCAGTGCCACGTCAGGGTACCAACTACAGAGTCGAAACCCGTACGGCACGGCAGGGTACGAAACGGTACGGCACAGCAAGGCACGGCACGGAGCGGCAAGGCATAACTAAACACGGCAAGGGCATGACATAGCAAGGTACCTAAAGGCGTGCAGTCCAGCACGGAGCGTCAGAGATGGGGATTGGAGGTGCAGGGCGAGGGCGGGAGAGAGCCAGAAGCGGAGAGAGGAGTGGCGAGTGCGAAGGTGACTGGGCGGGTTGTTGACAGGTGGGACGGCGCACGGGGCGGGGCGGCCACCGTATAGGACTGTCGAGGAGCGCTGAGGGCACTCAGCACCCCCGTCACGTACGGGGAGCTGCATTAGCGCCCGCACTGATTCATTCGCAGAGCGCACACACGCGCCAGAGCACAAAGGGCCGCCGGGTCCGGAGAGGGGTGACGACGGCCAAAACATGCCGGGAGTGACGTGGGGGGGAGGGGGGAGGGAGCTCAGATGAGCAGAGGGACGCATACGGGCTGGAGAAGCGTGAAGGTCGAAGTCGTGTCAAACGCCGGGCCATTGGAGTGATCGGTGATCGAGATGCAATGGCATAGGAATAGGACGGTATAGGATAAGCTGATACAATAGAACACCTGCACGTACGAAAGATGGCTGATTTTTTTTTGTCGATGGGGCATGACTCGTCTAAGGCATTTCCGGTCTCCCCACAGACCGCAGTCTGCACTTCTTGCTCAACCCGTATTCTGAAACCGGGGCGCTTCACAACATACGAAACTCACTGCGTCAATTACAATGGCATGCAGTGTAAGCGGTGCACTGTTAAGTTAGTATAGAACACAAAATAAAGCCATGTTTTACGGTCTCAACTTACCGTGCCCACCGAACACCGACTCCATGCTGATAATTTTCTTCTAGTCCCAACGTAAGTGGTCAGCTGAACATATCCGATCACGGAACACCACCGTTCGGCGTCACACCGCGCACACGACGGTCACCAGAGCACAGTGGAGCACAGGGAGCACACAGTGGCGAAACCCGCGGCCGCAGCACACACCCCACCTCGCTTCCGCTCGCCGACTGACGCCGCCGTCAGCTGATGGCGTCGGCCGGCGCCGCGACGCTAGAGACATCTACCGGGCAAATCGATAGCTCACTGTGCTGACGTCACGGCCCCCAGAGAACGGGCGGTGACGATTAGCGCGCCATCTAGAAAGCGATGGTGGAACTACTTCTTGAATATGTGGGGGCGCGGCGTGCGCATTGACCTCACGATGACCTGAAAGAATCTCGAACTTGTCTGAGAAAAATCCTGCACACTATTGCCCCGTGCCCGTTCAAGAGGCTGCTGTTATGCCCATAAAATAAATAAATAAATGAATTGGTGAATGAATGAATGAATGAATGAATGAACGACTGAGCTGATATGAATTAAAGACCATCCCAATTCCATTGTTTAAAAAAATCATCGCGGGCCGCGGCTCCTCGGAAAACGCCTGAAGAATTGTAAGCAATGCTTATCAAAAAACACGGTAAAGAAATGACGTGAAGGTCTTTATTGACGTCACGTCCGATGGGTGATGACAACCAACTGCTCAGAGATCGCAACCGAGCAGAGCTTCTACACAGTCACAGCTGTGTAATGTTCCCCACTCAGATTCGTGAAAGCACAAATGACAATTCACGCCTGGACACAGAACTGGGCACGGAAGCACAGCGCATCCCCATCCCCACCGCACTCAACACTGTACAGAACCTGCACAATGCTGCCAAACATCATCGGTAAAACAATACACGACGTCTCTAAAACGACGTCATTTAGGATATCCAAAACAGCTTTTTGGACGTTCATGGCGACCGCTGACGCATGAGACACGATGTATGCATCAGGTACGCAGCATTTGTAATCAGTTCTAACTCTGAGCCAACATAGGCGCAAACACATCGTGCACCTATTCACCCAAACGCAGCACCAACCACACGTGGTTCGATGTTTCTATCGTGGCACAAAACTCTCCAGCACACCCGATTCACTCACTCAACCGGCATCAGTCTCACCACACACATTCCCGCATCGACACACCATTCCGGCGCTAAGACACACATTCCGTCATTACAACACACATTCCAGCGCTTCTAAGCACGCCCACTGCACGATCCGGTCGGAATATCAACAGTCTGATTGTCCGACATCACGACACGCTCATGGACACTCAGAACTTTAGACTAAATCCGCCGGCGCCGGCCGCCGCGCCTATTTGGAAACCCATGTCGTCATCACCGAGGTTTTTCCTGCCGGACGGAGGCTTGGGACTGGACGAGGTGGTCTTCTTGTGACCCATCTCGGACTTTGCCGGCCACGTGGGGAACATGCCCGGCTCGATCGGACGCGGCTGCTCGTCAAAGTAGCTGTGTGCCAGTGCCTCGTCGGCAGTCAGGCGCCGCTTGGGGTCGTAGGTCAGCAGCTTGTTCATCAGTGAGACGCCTTTCTCTGTGCACGCGCCCGCCAGATGGTTGGCCAACTGGTTGTACGGGTACTCGGAAAACGTCATCTTCTTGATGGCCGGCAGCTCCGAGTAGCCGGGCCAGATCTTCTCGTTAGGCGTGCCCAGCTCCTTGAATATCCTGTTTATCTGATCGGCTTCCGACTTGCCGGGGAACATGGGCTCCATGCGGACCAGCTCGGCGAAGATGCAGCCCACCGACCACATATCGATAGGACACGAATACTCCTTGCAGCCGAGCAGCAGCTCCGGCGCCCGGTACCACAGCGTCACCACGATCGGCGTGTACTGCTTCAGCGGCGAGCCGTACTCGCGCGCCAGTCCAAAGTCGCCCACCTTCAGGATACCCTTGTGAGAGAGGAGAAGGTTGGACGTCTTCAGGTCACGGTGCAGGATCCAGTTGTCGTGTAGGTGACGGACGGCACGCAGCATCTGGATCAACAGGCACTTGACTTCGCCCGTGGTAAACGACTGCTTCTTTGACTTCATCGTCTGCATCAGGCTCTTGAGGTCGTGTTCTACATAGTCCATGACGATGTAGATCTTGTCCATGTTGCTGCCGACCACAATCTCGCGTACGGTAACGATGTTCTCGTGTTGCGCCTTCAGCAGCGTGTTGATCTCTCGTAGAGACGTGATTGGGAAACCCTCCTTCTCATTCTCCATCTTGAGTCGCTTCAGCGCCACAATCTCCTTGGTGCGCTTGTCGATGGCGCGGTACACCACGCCGTAGGTGCCCTCCTCGATGCGGTTCAGGCAGTTGAACTCCTCGACGTTCCTGCAGCCCTGGATGGCCGGCAGGTAGGGCGGCAGCACCTCCTTAGTCACCACCGGCGACACGGGTGGAGAGGGTGTCAGCGGCTCCGGCGGCGGCGAGCGGCCCGGGCTGGCCTCCGGGGAGCCGGCGCGGCGCGGAGAGGCCGCCTCCGGTGAAGAGCGGCTCATCTGGCGCCAGCGGCCGGTCGGAGTCGGCGAGCGGGACGCCGCTCCTTCCTCCTCCTCACCCTCCTCGCGCTCACCCTCCTCATCGTCTGACTCCTCCGACGAGGAGGACGAGTCCTCGCTCTCCTCGGCGTCCTCCTCCTCTTCCTCAACTTCTTCCTCGGATGACTCCTGCTCAGACTCCTCCCGCGGTCGCTCTTTCTGTGATCGGGATTCGCGCCCTTCCCGCGGAGGACGCTCCGCCTCCCGGTCCTTGGATTCCTCCCTGGTCTCAGCGGCGCGCTGTCGCTTCCTCCTGCTCTCCTCCCGGTCGTCTCCATGCTCCCTCTCCCGCTCACGCTTCGCCTCGATGTCACGCTCCTCGCGCTGACGGATACGTTCTAGCTCCCTCCGCTGCCGGCGGGCTTCCAGCTCGCGTTTCGACATCTCCTTCTGTTTCTCGGAGACGCGCACTGCCTGCAGCAGCCGCTCGCTGCGCAGGTCGACCTCCGTCGGCGGGTCGCGCCGCTCGGGCCGCTCCTGCCTCTCTGGCCGATCCACTCGCTCCTGTCTCTCCGGTCGCTCATGCAGCCTCTCGACTCGCTCCTGTCTCTCCCCTCGCTCCTGGCGGTCGGCACGGTGCCGATCGCGGTCTCTTTCGCGAGACGTCAGGTCGTGGCTCGGGTCGCGATGAGATCCGCGACTATCACGAGGCTCTCGCAGCTCGGCCTGCAGCGCCTCGCGCTCGGCTCGCCGCTCGCGGCGGCCGTCCCGGTCGCGTCTGTCGCGAGAGCGGGACGGTCGCGGCGGCTCGTGCGCGTCGTACGGGTCGGCAGGTGGCCGGTGTGCCGCCGACGGTAGTCGGAAGTCATCCGGGTGGGCGCGGTACGGGTCCACCGGCGGCCGGTGTGACTCAGCCGCCTCTCGGCGAGCGTCTCGCTGTTCGCGTCGCTCCCGATCGCGGTGCTCACGCCGCTGGCGGCGCCTCTCGCGACTCTCATGGCGCCTGTGCTTGTGCTTGTCGCGGCGCTTGTGGTCCGAGGAGTGCTTGGAGCGTGACTTGTGCTTGCTGCCGGCCTGGTTCTGCGGGGGCTTAATGTCGAGCGAGTCGTCGTCGACAAGGAACTCGCGCGTCTCAGAGATCTCGCCGTCCTCGCTGCCGTCAGACATGGCGGCAGAGGCGGAGGGCGCTGTCGACACACGGACGGAGCCTGGTGATCCACGTAGAGGCGACTCGTCTGTTCAGAACTGCACCACTCGATCCGGATCACACCCACTAATCAAGTCTGTCTGAAAAAGACACAAAAAATAGGTTAGTTTTATCACCAGGCTACAGTGAAAATAGCTGCTGTTTTACAATTTGAAAAACAGAAGTTAAAAATTCACATTTTCTTTGCAAATTATTGTTTATCAATAGGGCTAATGAGGGAAAATACAATAACCAAGCATTCTATCTTTACTGTAATGAAAAAAAACTTAATATAAAAAGCATTCAAATCTAGTTACAAGTGGCTTATAGGATGTCATCATAAAATGTACAATGTGCTTATGCACAATGTGCATATTATGGAGCACAATAATGCAAAATGTGCATAGTGTGATGCATGATATATATCAGTGCATCAGTGACCATATGCATGATCTCATTGAATGAGAGTGCACATGAAAATAACTCGAGCAGATACTGCTACAATCATATATCCATAAACTAAAGGCCCACTGGGCAATTGAGCTGACATATCCTTAGACAAGAGTGCTACAAGTGGTAACACTGCCTAGCAGACATGTGCATGGATCCGAGAAAATGGATCTGGGATCTGATCCCACGGATCCTGATCTCGGATCCGACGGGATCATAGATCCAGCTTTGTAATTTATCGAGAGATCCGTAGGGATCACAGATCAGAGTCTCATTTTTTGCTTGAGATCCAGTGAGATCATAGATCCTCGCTTATTTTTTGTGAACACATATATCCCCAAAAAACGCTTGTTTCAACTCACAAACATACTGTTTTAGTGATTTTATGTGATCGCGCGTCATAATCCATAGTTTTGTGGCATTTATTGGCATAGAAACCCTATAAAACATGGTTTCAAATGTGGTGCATGGTGGGATCCACTCAGATCATAGATCCATGTTCTTAATTTATCGTCAGATCATATGAGATCATAGATCCAAGATGTATTTTTCACGCCGGATCTGGTGGGATCATAGATCCCAACCTGTACTTTGCTTCGGGATCCACTGAGATCATAAATCCATCACTCGGATCCATGCACATGTCTGCTGCCTAGTTGTCACACTGAAAAATCTGAGCCAGCCCACACCAACCAGACTAGAAGTCCCATCAGCCTGCACCGGCTGCACCAGGCAAAATCTAAAAAAGGGGTAAAAATAGAATCTGCAGTCTGCACTTCTGACATGAAAAACTGCTAAACAGGTCAATTACTCTTTGGCCTGTTTCCATTTGTCATATTCTTGAACAATAATGTACCAGCAGGTAGCACAGCAGTAATTTTGCACAACATGGTTTGTTTGTCCACTAAAGGACATGATGTGGAGTTTGCTAATGTAATAATTGAATGAGGACTTTACTCCACAAGAAATCGTTCGGGTCGGAGCTTTCGAATTGTATTACAAAGCTTCGTCAGCGTATCGTAATCGGGTTCGGGGGTATTTTGCGACCGGTACCCCCAAACCCGATTACGATACGCTGACGAAGCTTTGTAATACAATTCGAAAGCTCCGACCCAAACAATTTCTTGTGGAGTAAAGTCCTCATTCAATTATTACATGGTTTGTTTGTATTAGGTCCCTGCACAGCTAAATCTGCAAAATCCATGCACCCCACTAGGTCCTCTAAGAAAACCCAGCTGAGCACGCATGAGCTCACTGAGATGATTACCATGCTTATGAAATTTAGCCTGGGAATCAGAAAACAGGAGTTAAAAACACAATGCCAATATGAAAATGACATGCATCTGAGTTGAGTTGTAACATAAACAGCCAGTACAATTCAGCCATCATCATGGTCTACAATTCACTAGGCATTGCATGCCGGCGCCGCACAAGCCAAAACACCACAAATATTCAGCACCATGCCGCAACCCACATGGCATGGGCAATCTGAATTATGCAACCATATTCATTCATCAGCTTGAGCTATGTGTGGGCCGTACAGTGCCACACAAACGGTTCACATACTTATCACGGTTTAACACAATTCTTTTCATCAAAACCAAAAATGACTAGGTTGCCTGGGTAGTGCCTTGGGGTAGTGTAGGCTAGGGCCTTGGTGTAGGCTTTTCTGACTCTGAAAAAAATACTGAAAAGCCCAAGACATTCTAAAAAAAAAAATATTTAATTAATTTGGACCAGAGAGGGGTATTGGCTCTCGGCCCGGTCGGACGTGGTCTCGTCGAGCTCCCGATCCTGCTATCGTCTGTCAGCTGATTCCCTACCGAACCCTCCTGATTTCATCGAAATCTATTTTGTACTTCGAGGCAAGGACAAGACTGCAACTGAAATCAATGCCACTTGCAAGATCTCCTGTTATGACTCGAAAGAAACAAGGAAATAACACGGTCAGTAAACCAGGCATGCGAAAAGATGCGCCGGAATCAAATGCGATCCCCGGTGATCAGCCGACGAAGACACCGACTGCTCCGACCATAGCAATTAGCAAACCTTGCGATAGGAGCCCGTCGAGATGTGTTTCCGGTGAACAAAGTGAAGTCGGTGGAGTAACTGAAGGTAAGAAAAATGTAAGTGATTGTGAAAAAAGTGAGGAAGACCTGACAGGAGACCGGAAAACCCGCAGAGTATCACGTAAGCTTGATGATAATGCATTTAAACCCTGGGGAGGATGTTCCGTGTCCATGTCTCGGTCATCCAGTGACACTGGTAGCAGTGGAAGCGAAACCTATTTTTGCAAGGGTGGTCCAGGCAAAGAAACATGTGGAGATCCAGTGTTGGATGGAGAGATGGGAGTTAGATGCGACGGCTGTTTGGCATGGTATCATTCGGGCTGCCAGGCTATCTCCAAGGATGCTCTTCGAGCCATCGAACAGTGGCACCCTGTCCTGAGCTGGCTGTGCCCCGAGTGCAAGGCTGTTCCAAAGCACAAAGATGCAGGAAACCCGGTCAAGCTGCAGGCCCTCGAGGCAAAAGTTGACAAGCTCGCCAACTCCGTCTCTGAGTCCATGCGGACCGTCACTGCGCATATCCGGACTGTAGAGCAATGCCTGAAAGAACAGGAAAGAGCATCTGTGGAAAACGGAAGGCTCGTTAAGAACTCCATCAAGGAAATCCATCAGCAGAAGGCTACGTACGCTGATATGGTCAAGGGATCCTGTGATGAGGTTCTTAGCAAGGTCAGTGCCCAGATAGCATCCCTTCCTACCACGACGGACAGTAGCTCTAAAGTTACAGCCAAGGCGACGCAGGAACTGTCAGTAATGTTTGATGACTATCAGGAAAAGGAGAAAAGAAAGTTGAACGTGGTCGTCCACAACCTGAAGGAATCATCAAGTGACACGTTTGAGGAGCGAACAAAGCATGATGCAGAGTCCTTTGAGATGATGATCAGGGAGGCATTCAACCTGAGAGTTACATGTGTCAGATCCTTCAGAGCTGGTAAAAAGATGCCTGACAAGGACCGACTGCTAATAGTGACCCTGGAAAATGTTGGTATCCGGCAAGAAGTTGTGCGACTGGCACCTCAACTTGGGAGCTGCGAGGCCTATGCCAATATCTACATCAATCCCGACCTGACGCCAAAGGAAAGAGAGCAGGGGAGAAAGCTGCGTGAGGAGCTTGCAGTCCGAAGGCAGAAAGGTGAGAAAAATCTTGTCATCCGAAGGGGGAAAATTGTGTGTGCCGCGCTGAATGCTGGGGCTAGGTCTGATGGTCAGCCCAGGACAGACAGAGAGCAAGGTGGACAATCAAGACCAGCTGGTGGTGTCGAACAACACAAGGTCACTGCTTCACAAGTTAGACCTACTGATCAATGACTCGCTGTCCCCAGCAAGCATAGTTTGAAATGTGTATATACTAACGCCGACCAGTTCCTGAATAAGCGGGATGACTTATGTATGAGAATAGCTGGAAAGGAGCCTCATCTTAGCATTCTGACAGAAGTTATCCCAAAAGCGCAGACCATTCCAATTTCCCCTGCATTGTTGGCAATCCCAGGCTACTTCTTATATACCAGCTTTGATTGCACTCTGCCAAATTTGGGCGCAAGTGGCCTTCGCGGAATTTGTATGTATGTCTGTGACCAGCTACACGCTACCGAGGTGAAATTTCCAGCAACCGTTTTCAAAGAACAACTGTGGCTGAGACTACAGCTTAAGAACTCTGACAGCATGCTGGTGGGTGGCATTTATCGCAGTCCATCAAAGGAACCTGCAGCTAGCACTGATGACCTGTGTGACCTCCTCCGCCATGTATGCCATATGAACCCATCTCACCTACTTATCACAGGAGACTTTAATATGCCGAACATTGACTGGGATGCAAGGTATTCATCGGCTCCAGTGGGTCACTATTCACACTCATTTGTTGATGCGGTGAATGAGTGTTACCTGTTTCAACACATCAGACAGCCAACCAGGTACCGGCATGGTGAAACCCCAGGTGTTCTTGACCTTGTGATGTCAAATGAAGAGGGCATGGTGAGGAACCTCAGGTACTCAGCTGGTCTGGGAGCTAGTGATCATGTGATTCTGGAATTTGACCTCATGTGCTACTCCATGTACCAAGACCAAGGGCGTAAAAAGTTAGATTTTGCACGTGCTGACTTCCAGCTATTGAAAAGTATGCTCCTCAGTGTGGAGTGGAACCAGCTACTGGTGATGGATTTCCTGAGTGGTTATGCGTTCTTCAAAGCTAACCTTCTCAGATGTATCCAGGACACCATCCCCATGTCATGTCCAGTGAAGAGGAAGAGGAACATTTACATCAACAGGAGAGCCCTGCAATGGGGATGTTCGGCTTATTTCCTCACCAGGTGGCAGCACTGCCTTCTTTGGACACAGAAACTGTGGCGGCAAATGCGCCACTGTGTTTTGCACTATGTGAAGTCCGTGAGGTGTCGGTTCGAGGGACTGAATTTCGGTGAATTTGATAGTAATTAATTTGAATTTTGCTCAGATGGGTTGTGAATTTATATTCTGCAAGTGTCACAAACATGGAAAGGTGAGTTTACAAAGGACAGGAGACTTAGAAAGGCTTCAATTGGCGACTGGCGTAGCCAAAGAGAGGCGAGAAGCCGAAGATAGACCGACACCGAACGGTACAGGTAATCCCATGGATGTAACACGTTTCCATATATTTTTTTGTGAGCATAACTTAGAGTATAAAATAGTCTAACTTATAGCTGGATCTTGTATTGCCCATATGAAGTAATTTACCTGTATAAGTTTGTGGGCATATCAATATAGGAAATTGACTTGCCCTTGGAGAAAGGCATTAAAAGATGATACATGCTGCTGAGAATGATCATATAAATTCAATGCATTCTTATAAGATTCATTGCAAGCATTCTTAGCAGTGTTCTACTTTGTCTGGTACCAAAGATATTGCATGCAGATAAAGTTTATGATGGAAAAGGACAAATAGTATCTAATTTGACACCAGCAACTAGGAGGTAAATGCAATAGAACACTAAGCTACCTACTATTTATGAATTATTGCAAACATTGATCATCCTACATGGTGTTACAGGTGCCCAGTGCAGTCATGCTTCTGGTGCGGAGTTGTCAGGATGGAGTCCGAGGAATCAGAGAAGGCAGAGGACCTGCGTATGAAGGAACCAGCCCTGCGGATGAAGTTCTGAGGGGCATACAGAGGGATCCCACTGAAAGACCAGGTAGGAGTTGGTGAACAGCTTGCGCAATGCAGTATATCATCCAGAAGTAACTGATAGCCTTTCTTGCAAAATGTTTTTTTTTTTTACTCAGCACCACCTAAAGCTACTCATTATTGATAAAACATCTTCATTTTGTCAGGTAAATAAATGTTTACTTTAAGTTTTCATTCACACTGAAGTGAACACTATTTTAAAATATTCATTCAGCTTTTTTAGCAACTAAATGCGGGCAAGTGTTTTGTTGCTTTTCAAAATAAATTTTCACCCTCATAGGCAACCTACGATAAAAGTGCATTTCAAAATTGCAAATACTTTGTGTTAAGTTCATGGGTCTTGATGATGTCACTGTATCCAGGTCATCATATCAGATTTCAACTGTGCTTAAACTGCAGAGTTTTGCTCATTGCTTCAGTATGTAATGTCCTTTTATCCATGCATCTTAAACATGTATATCTCACTATGACTTGCCAAGATCTTTTCCTACTGTCTTATGCCATTTTTCATTTATTCACAGGTGCAAATGCTGCATTGATCAGAATGATCCAGATTCCAGAGCATGGATGCTACCAGAATATCCTGTGATTTGAAGTAACCACTGTCACTGCTGCTACAAATGACATCAGCAAGAAGGGATGAAGGGATGCTGCTACCCTACAAAATTTACCGCAAGCCAATCGCCCAAGCGGCTGCTGAGATATGAGCCTCTCAAAATCACTACTTTTGCAAAACAGCTTGAACACCCTTGACTTTTCACGTGGCACGTGCCACGACGGTCACTGAGATGTATCAAAAGTAGTCAATTACGGGGTAGAAGGGATGGGGCTACCCAACAAAAAAGACCGCAGGCCAGTCGGTCCAGCGGCTGCTGAGATGTAAGCCTCTCAAAAGCGTTACAGGCCGGGCCGGGCCGGGCCGGGCCGGGCCGCTCATACCGAGATTTTTCCGTTATATTGAAAAGACTCACTTCGCTCGCTGCGCTCGCTCGCTCGTAATAATTGATAGACCGACGAGATATCGTCCCCTTCGCATCAGATTGTAATCAGTCAGTCGTATTGGTAGTAGGTACGTACGGTATGTCTTAAAAGTACCGCGCAAAGTGACGGTGGATCCATCAAGCCTGACTGAGGAAGGGCCTGCTATACTTTGGGCCTGTTCCAGCGCCTCCAGAAACCTCCAGAAAGCTCCAGAAAGCTCTAGAATCCTCCAGAGAGCGTTCCAGCGCCTCCAGAAAGCTCCAGAAAGCTCTCGCCAAAGCTCCAGAAACCTCCAGTAGCCTCCAGAAAGTTGAGAGGTCCAAATTTCTCTGGAGGCTCTGGTCTACAATTATGGTGCACATGTGACAATCACGAATGTAAACAAAGGACATTTGACTGATTATTTTACAACTTGAATGTAAAGGAAATTACATTGCTATAATTTTATTTATCTTTTTAACTAAAATTGAAAACAAATTTTGCGTTTCAAGAGAGAACAATCGTCATTCTTTTGGTATATATGACGCCAATCTCCAGAAATCTCCAGATTGCGTTCCAGCGCCTCCAGTTAAACCTCTGGTAGAGCCTCCAGTCAAGAATTTCTTCTGGAGGCGCTGGAACAGGCCCTTTGAAAGTAACCGAACCAAATGACCTGGGGAACGGACGAGGATGCTGGATGTCACATAGAGCCACGCAGAAATCGCCGGTGATTCGTTGCCCATCATTACAGAATGAACGCATGCCGGATGAAGGGTTAAGTGAATAGTCTGTAGAAACAACAGGGATGTGATTGACTTATCTGACAGTGACGAGCGCTACATGTCAACTTAAGACCGACATGAACTGCGTTCTTGTCATGGAATGTGTGCTGTAAATCGATTACTTTCATGCGTGTGAATATATGTCTGAATGTAATAAGGTTTTTTATTTCAACTGTGTAAGTTAAAATATGTGATAACATCGAATCATTCGTACTCCGTAGCTTTTGGTGACCATTCGATCAGCTCCCTTTCCTTCCGTTCAATGACGATGTAGTAGTTTGCCTTTCACACGCGTCATTGTGTTCCTAATACCGAAATCAACCGTAGCTACTCATTTTAGCAAAATGATGAACCTGAAAAAGACATGAAACGCAGTTTCCGATCGCGGCGCGTCGGCCGCCGTCGCCGCCCGCAGTGTTATCCCCGGCCCGGCCGGCGCCCGGCCGGCGCGTTGTGTCCAAAGCATACCGTGCTGCCACCTGGCGAGACTTTTCGGAACTCTTAGCGCGAACATCCCCATTGAAGAAAAGAAAGGAGTTCCTCTGGAGGCAGTACGTGGCGTCCAAAAACCCGATTGATCTTGCTCGGTTTAAACGTTGCCGGAATGAGCTGCGAGCATTCACGAGGGACCTTCGACAGAACTTTGAACGCCAGCTTGCGGCAGACATAAAGACCAATCCGAAAGCTTTCTGGAATTACTCGAAGTCCAGGTTGAAGACTCGGTCGGGTGTAGACGACCTGCAGGACTCACATGGGACCTTGAGGAGTGACGACAGTGAAAAGGCTGCGGTACTGAACCAATTTTTCAGTAGCGTTTTCACCACGGAGAACACCAGTCACATCCCCGAGCCTACATGGCAGTATGAGGGCTCCAAGCTGGAGGACATTGTAATATCAGCTGACGTTGTCCACCAGAAGCTGAAGCAGCTGAAAATAACCAGTTCTCCTGGCCCAGATGGTGTCCCCAGCCGGGTGCTGGTTGAGACTGCTGGTGCTATTGCTGCCCCACTAGCCACACTGTTCCAGCAGTCACTGGATTCAGGCTGTCTCCCTGAGGACTGGAGGCTCGGGACAGTCATTCCAATCTACAAGAAAGGATGCAAGAGTCTACCCGAAAACTACAGGCCCATCAGCCTGACATCAATAATCTGCAAGGTGCTGGAATCCATTGTGCGCGACCAGATGATGAACTTTCTAAATGAGACTGATCAAATATCCAGACACCAGCATGGCTTCCGCCCCAGGCGATCCTGTTCCACCCAGCTACTGGAGACGATTGACGAGTGGAGCCGACTTATTGAGGATGGTGAGCCCCTTGACACCATTTACCTGGATTTCAGGAAGGCGTTTGACGCAGTGCCTCACCAGCGCCTGCTTAGAAAGCTCCGGGCCTACGGTGTTGAAGGAAACCTGCTGAGGTGGATTGCAGCCTTTCTTTCTGGACGCAAACAACAGGTTTTGGTGGGGGGCTGCCACTCACAGTGGTCACCGGTCACTAGTGGGGTGCCGCAGGGCTCTGTCCTTGGCCCACTGTTATTCCTGGTGTACATCAACGACATTCCAGATGTGGTGACCTCATCAATCAAGATATTCGCTGATGATACAAAAGTTTATCGCAGTGTATCTAAGCCATCCCAGATTCAGGACCTCCAACAGGATATCAACTCAGTAGTTGAATGGTCCGATAGATGGCAACTGCCATTCAACGAAGCAAAATGCAAGAGTTTGCACATCGGCCCAAATAACCAGGAGCACCACTACACAATCAGAGGTAACCGTCTCGAATCTGCCAGTGAAGAGAAAGATCTGGGTGTCTTTATCGACTCATCCCTCAAGTTTAGAAAACAGGCAGCATCTGCAGCTTCCAAGGCCACCCAGGTCCTGGCCGTGATTCGGAGGTCGTTCGCTCACCTTGATGAACAGACACTAACGCTGCTCTACAAGTCTCTTGTACGTCCACTCCTCGAGTATGGCAACGTTTCATGGGGACCGTTCAACAGACACGATCAGAGGCTGTTAGAACGCATCCAGAGACGAGCAACCAAGCTGGTGTCAGGTATCAGGAACCTGCCATATCCTCAGCGTCTCCAGAAACTCAAGTTACCTTCGCTCTACTACAGAAGACGGCGCGGAGACATGCTAACGATCTACCAGCTGCTACACGCGGGAGTCGACCTGGACCCTGATGACTTTTTGGCGAGGAGCTCAATGACTACAACTCGAGGGCACGGCTGGAAGCTGGCGAAACCTCAAGCAGCGTCTCGTTTGCGGAGGAACGCACTCTGCGTACGAGCCATCAATGACTGGAACGCCCTTCCTCGTCATGTGGTCCTTACTGAGACCCTCACCCTAACCCAGTTCAAATCCCGACTCGACCAGCACTGGCAGACCATCCATTACTCAGTGCCAACCCAAGATTTAACCTAGTGTATCCAGAACCTACTCGACGAGATCGGGACCTTCAGGCGTTGTGCCTTTCTAAATCCCGATAAGTGTAGGTAAGGTAAGGTAAGGTAAGGAATTAACTTGAAAATCTTCATCTAAAAAAATCATGAAAGCTAGACAATTACAAATTAATTCAAATTGTCAACTCTACACATACCTGCCACGATGAAAGTTATGTAAGATGTCTATCGGCTTATCACAATTTTATCCTTAAAATACTAAAAATTACATCAAATGAACGCCTACTATCACCGAAACGTTTCTGAATTATCGGTCACGCGCTTAAAGTGGCGCAGTCAGCAAGTTTCGGAATAAAATATTGGAACTGAAACTAAAAAGACGTCATCATTTCTTATTTTTTAAAACATTTGAATCATCAAAAGACAACTAAATACAATATCTTCAAACAGACACAACTTTCTTTTTAACTAATTTTCTGTCGATAGTCAAAAATATTTTATTTTAACTCATTATACGCAGTATGAAATTTCAAACTCTCATTTTCTGACTGTTACTAATGACATCATCAAAAACTACACTTTGAAATTGGCATTCGCGTTTGTCATTTTGCTGCGGCATGCGCTAAGGCTCCTTCGCTTTTCAGGCGCTTGGCATGCGCTTGGGCATGCGCTAGTAGGTACCGTAGGTATTCTATGACCGTGGGCATGCGCTCTCTGTGGCATGCGACGAGGTGCTAGGATTCGAAAAGAGTTTGAGTGGTGTGTTCTATGTGATGATTATGTTATCTGTCAGGGCCTCCTCTAACATACCCACTGGGTGGGCAAATGCCCACCCAGTCACCACAATTGCCCACCCAGTGGCGTCGATTTGCCCACCCAGAAGCAAATGCTAAAATAAAGGTCAGGCCGGGCGTCCGGTACCACCACTTCGGTTTCCCGAAAAAAAAACTAACGGTTTAGGGGTCCTAAGGCCAGCGGAGGGCCCTCAGAGGTCAATGCGGGTCCTCCACAGTCAATGCGGGCGCTTGACCGCCACTGAAGGGCCCTCAGAGGTCAGTGTAGAACCCTCAAAGACCGGCATGGGGGCTGTTGATAGCTGGCGTGGGATTCTAGAGCCTTGTGACAATCGAATGAGGGCCAGGGCCCCATACGCCCATGGGGACCCATCGGTTGTTGAGGGGGGGGATAAATGATATGATTACCCCCTGATTTGCCTTTGGGGGCCATGGCCCTGATGCCCCCCCCCCCCCGCGACCGCCGCTGGTTTGATGCACTTTTTGTCGACAGTACTGACGCATAGTTTACAGTCCAAACTCCAAACGTGCATTGTCGTGAATTGCTACCGCCTGTATTACGAGCAGGGGCGGCTCCAGGAAAACTCGAAGGGGAGGGTCATGAATCGAAGTGGTGCCCCTACCGAAACCCAAAATTAAAACATCACAGATTTCCGCCACTTAAAATGGGGCACTTGGTGGTGCCCCATTTTCAGCTTCTTTTATTTTTTTGATATTTTTAATTTTTGGTCAGTGTTTTAAACACAACCAAATTTGCCAATTGTAAGCAAGTATATATCAAAATGCTATGCGTTTATACGTTGTGGACACTGAGCGTTATCGCCAGGAGCTCACCAGCTGAGCTCACCAGGAACGTTATCAGGTAAGCGAATCGTTGTCAGTCAGACGAACTTGTCCCTGGCATCTAAAGGGCCTGTCGTTGGCACTTCAGGCTTGTTGGGGACACCACAGTCCTGCCAGGGGAACCACAATCCTGTCAGGGGCACCTGCGGCCTAGTAGGGGCGCCACAGGCCCGCCAGGGGCACCACAGGCCTAGAAAGAACACCACAGGCCTGTCAGGGGCACCGCGGGCCTGTTTGGCCCATGGGTACCCCCGGGGGTAGGGGCACCAGTCCTTCCAGGGGCACCGCAGGCCTGTCAGGGGCACCAGCGGCCTAGCAGGGGCCCCAGTCAACACATGTCTGCCAGGGGCACCACAGACTTGCCAGGGACACCATCGGCCTCGCATGGGCACCACCGGCCTCGCAGGGGCACCACCTGTGAGGGGGTACTTAAGGCTTTTCAGGGGCACCACAGTCCTGTCAGGGCCGAGGGGTACGAGCGGCCTAGCAGCGACACCACAGGCCTGCCAGGGGCACCACAGACCTAGCAAGGGCACCACGGGCCTGTCGGGGGCACCATGAGCCTGTCAGGGGCACCTCAGGCTTGTCAGGGCCCAGGGGCACCACAGTCCTTCCAGGGGCACCACAAGCCTGTCAGGGGCACCAGCGGCCTAGCGGGGCCACCACAGGCCTGCCAGGGGCACCGTTGGCCTCGCAGGGGCCGACGCGACGGTGCCCCTAGCAGGGGTACCACCGGCCTAGCATAGGCACCACCGGCCTCGCAGGGGCACCAATGGCCTGTCAGGTGCACCATGGTGCTCTTGCTAGGCCGATGGTGCTCCTGACAGGCCTGTGGTGCCCTTGACAGGTCCGTGGGTGCCCCTGCTAGGCCGGCGGTGCCCCCGGGTCCCAAGGGGGGCATGACCCATGTGATCCCACTTGGATCCGCCACTAATTACGAGTAGATTAAGATCAATATAAGGCCGTATATAGATCAAGAGGACGCGTCAAAAGTAAGCTGACCTGACCATGCATACTACAAAGAGACAGCGAACATTATTGGATTTGGATCTCTGCTTCAAGGAGCAATCATAGTAAGTTTAACTCGGCATATTTGCAGTCTTCTTAAAAATCGTAAATGTAATTATGTAGGCAATAGGCATACTAGGTGAAATACACACGAAATACCATAAAATTCATACGAAAAACATTAACATTGCAAACATTCATCTTGTTTCCAATGTTTATTACGCGTCATCCCCCCCCCCCGCCCTGGTCGCAGGTTTTGAAATTGGCTGAACCCCAAACAAGTGGCTGGATCCGCCCTTGGGCGGGAGAGCGGCGAAAAATTTTGCCCACCCAGTGAAAAATCCTTAGAGGAGGCCCTGTTATCTGTGTTGCATTTGCAGGTTCGTTCTTTTTTCTTGTTATTTTATGAAATAATATATAGCTTGGCGGTGGTTTGACCAAGGTGCATTGCTTCCTGACAGTGACGCCAATACAAATCAAAACGAGCCACGAGCCCACGAGGAAGAAAACTGAAAAATTTCCATTTTCCACTGTCATGTGTAGCGTAGCGTATAGCGTAGGGACTAGGTATGTGATGCACAACGCACATACTTGGATGTTAAGTATTTTTAATTGCGATTGGGAAGTTTTGATATTCTATGTCCTATTTTGTAGGTATGTCATTATCACTTTCAGGGCGCAATCCTCCAAAATTGACACTGTTTTCATTTTTCACTTTTCAGAGTTAATGGTGCTCCACGAGCTTCATCTATGACTGACCCGCAACAACCTGAAGACCTGTACGGCATTCTCGGCGCTCGTTTGGACGCGGACTACGCAGAACTGAAGGCGCGTTACCAGAGCCTGGCGCGGGCCACCCACCCAGATAAGCAGGGCGGCGGCGGCGGTGGTGGTGGGGAGCAGTTTCAGCGCGTTCAGCGCGCCTGGCGGGTCCTCAGTGACCCGGCAGCTCGTGCCGCCTACGACCGGAGCGCGACCGCAGCGCGTCTCTCTTCTGTCGCTGTAGAGGACGAGCTGCAGCTCTCCGAGCTCGACTGGCGGGAGGATCTGGACGCCTACTGGCGGGACTGTCGCTGCGGTGACGGGTTCGTGCTGCCCCGCGAGCAGCTGACTCCCGGCGCGCTGCTCGTTCAGTGCGACTCGTGCTCGCTCACTATCAGAGTGCTGGTGTCCCCTGATGACATCACAGGGCAGTAGTGGCCGCCGGCCGTCGCTGCTAGCCCCCTGGGAGCGCAGTCGACAGAAGACAATCACTAGCTTCTTCTCGTCCGGGCGGAGCGCGGCCGGCAGTCGGACGCCCTCCGCCAGTGCCCCTGACGCGGGGGAGCTGTACCGAGCTGAGCACACCCCTGCCCGACCGACGGCGAACCGGAGTGATGTCACATCGCCGGCACTGTTCTCGCCAGAGGAGTCAGAGTGTGGGTCTCGCTTCGCTAGTGATACCAGCCGGGCAGAGCAGGCCCCGCTGGCTTCCCCAGCCGCTGCTGTCGGTGACATGGACCTCGAAGAGTGTATAGTGGACGATGGGGCGAACCCCAGTAGTGATCACACTGCCTCAGTTGATCAGTGCTCGAATAGTGAGCGTTATTCTGCGAAGGATGACCGTTCCCTCCCTTCCCAGGTCTCTGTGATCTCTTCCGCTGACGTGCAGTGCCTCTTGCGGCGGGCGGATGAGCTAGTGCTTGGGGACCGACCGCAGGGTGACGCTAGCATTTGTCCGTTCGGTAATCAGGATCGCTGTCGAATGTTGGCATATAGCCGCGATCGGCCAGCTTATCAGAGGTGGGCTCTTGTGTGCAATTTTAACCCAAAGTTGTGATAAAATATACATGCTATTTTTATGTAAGCAGTGTGAATGGTATCAGATGATGTTCGTACCGACCTGTCACGCACTTCCCAGCTAATCGAGCTAACTCGACCACGGATCATGTTTGAACCAATCACCGGTCATGACCTTTTTACGGAGCGAGCGAAGCGAGCGAAGTCTTTCCTTAGATTAACGGAAATTTCTGAGTATGAGCGGCCGGCCGGCCGTGCGGACGCTTTTGCGAGGCTTATATCTCAGCAACCACTTGACCGATTTACACGCGGTAATTTTTGTAGGGTAGCTTCATTCATTCTACCAAGTATTGAACTATTCCCGATGCATGTGGGTGACCCCTTATGCACGTGTCACGTGCAAAACGAAGAGGTGTCAGTTTTGTAATTGTTGCAATATCTCGGTAACTACTTGGCCGATTGCGCTGAAAGTTGGCATGTAGGTAGGCACCCACTAGGCACTGCATATCCATGTGCCAGAGTTGGGGTGCTGCTGCACGTGCGCACGTGCAGGGGTCGTTTCCAGATCTCGAGAACGGCTGGACGGATGGCGCTCAAATTTGGTACACGGTTAGGGACCAGTTAGTAGGGTGCCGTGCACAAGTCAGTTGGGACCCATTTTGCACGTGCGCACGTGCAGGGTGCCGCTCCCAGATCTCGAGAACGGCTGGGCCGATTGTGCTCAAATTTGGCACATCGCTAGAAACCGGTCAGTAGGGTGCCGTGCACTAGTCAGTTGGAGGTACTCCCTCGAAATTTCGCACGTGCAAGACTCACCCCCTCGCTCGCTCCGTTAGTCGCCCCAAAAGGCGCTATACTGGTGAATAAGCTATATAGTAAGGCAAATGACGGGCTAGGTGGGGCCGAGAAAAGGGTACATCACAATTTGTTTTTCTCACACTTCACAGACAATGACAATACAATAACGATGTAAAGTTTCATATCTTCTCGTTTATTGATCATGTTTAGGTCACATACGAGTCGCATCTTAGAGGTTCGCTGCACCACTTCTCGTTTGCGGCGTGGTGCCGCCTTCTGAGCAATTACTCCCCATTGTCGTTGTCACCATCGTGTCGTTCGGTCATTCGTCGCTGACTGTGCGTTCAATCCTTTCGCCGTTGATTCAGAGAACCCCGGCAGGGGCAGGCTCCATGGGAAGGTTCAGTGCGCTCCCCGCCCGTTCAAACATGAGGCCGTTTGGCGGGACCGGGGCCGTGGTGGTGCTGGTGTCGGTGGGCCGGCGCCGTCCGCTGGTGCTGGTGCTGGTGCTGGTGGTGCTGGGTCGGTGTGGCCGCCGAGGAGCCGTGCTGGCTGACCAGCGAGGCAGACAGCCGACCGGTGGTCTCTGTGCTCGGCGTGTCGCACGTGACGGCCTCCGTGGAGTCGGGCGCCGCCAGCCGCTGGTGCTCGACGTTCTGCACCCAGACGGAGATCCGACGCTGCTTCTCCCGCCCGGTCAGCGGTCGGAAAAACCTGCACCGAATGGAGAGGAACGACCGTTAGTCCTGACAGACAGACCTCTTGACGGCACCGGTGGAGGAGCTTTGATCCCTTCACTCTGATGGGGGGAGGGGGCATTTTCAAACACAATCTCTAGTTTTTTTTTCTTATGGCGGAAAAAGGTGTCACGCAGTGCCGCGAAACTTGGAGTATGTTACCTATACCGCATTAGTTTTGCATCCCGTAGGCCGTATTGAAATTTTAATGTCAGGTCGCCTAGCGTCGGGCACCAGATCAAGTTCATAAGCCTTATCTCTAAAACACATTTCTAGCGACGGCATCAATCAGGCAGCTTTCCTTAGGAGCTTCAAATTGGGTGCTGTATGGAAGTGTGTCAACAGTTTATATATCTTGGGTTTTATTTCTGTGACCCAGGTCAGGTCAGATTCACATGACCGGTGACCCCACTGTTTTAAAGCAACGGAAGAAATTACAAATGCCTCCTGGTTAGAACGAACGTGCCAAAATCGCAAAATATTTTCGGAATGGTAACGTTTAAACCCATTTGCAATTGACAGGGTGCAGCTCCCTACTTGATTGTCAGCGGTCACTTGAAAGGTCGTGTGAGGCCACAAAAGGCTACCGCCAGTTTTCCGGTCACAACTTTTCATAGACATGCTAAAGCGATAAAAAGGCTTCAACTTACAAATCTCACAATACGAGCAAACGAGACGACCGCTCAGCGTGCCCAGCAATATACAAATCGATCGATATGCAACATAATTAGGTACTTTCGGTCGGGTCATAACTGTATGTTGTTTATAGGTTACGTTTCCATGAACATGATTTTTATCACAAGTAAGATAAGAATTGACCTTTGCTCATAATGTACGATAGATTATTTGAAAAATTCAACCTAGTTATAACCTTAGCTCAGGTAATGTAACCTTAACCCTTGCAAAAAGGCCAAATTTTCAAGTTGACTTTTTAAGGCCTTTTTACCTACTTACTTTTCGTCATGTCTCGCAAGATTGTTGGAGCTTAAATCCGTTATAACAAAACGCGTCCTTTTCTTCGGCGTCTTTTCCCTCTCCTGAGTCCTACAGTCTTTCGCAGATTCAGACGCCTTGATAGTGAGACTTCGCATTTGCTTGATGAGGTCGTTTGGATTTGTGCTGATTGCTTGTGATCTCCTTGAGATCGTTCTTGCATCAGCGCGTTTCCAATCCAAGATTTGTCTGTACAACCTGTTTTCATTAGTTGATTGAGATCTATACGGTTTGGAGGATGAAGCTCCCTTAGTAGGTTTGGATTTCGATCTTCTAATTGTTCCAAACGGGGGAGTATATATCCCTGCTGGAAAAGAAGTGCTGGGATTCATTCGTTCATGGATCGATAAGGTTTATCACTACAGACGGTAATCTCCGACGAACGCTGAGAGCCGGTGGCCTTTCTTCCACACCGACAAATTTTCAATCCACTGCAAGCGTTGAATCCGAAAAGAAGTAAGGTCAAACCTCCACATAAGACTTGAAAAACGCCCATAAATTTCAGCTACTAACAAAAGTCATCGCACTTTGTGTGTTCGCAAGTAGAACTAAATGAACATATCTTCGAGCGAAAAATACATAGCGCTCGTTCGTTTAAAGTTTGGATGCATATTTTATTCACTGTCAGTTATTAAAACTAAATACGTAAATTATAACCCTCATTTAACCCACGCAAATAACTTTTTAACCTCGCAACCATTTTTAATTTTCTTTTTAAAAATGCAAAAGCAAGTCCCATGACACGTGCATATTCGGGTTCAGCCCTTACGCTAAGCTTCGTTGGTTGCAAATTTTAAAACTTTGGCATTATTTTCATGAGCGCTTCTCATCTAGTTATAGGCACAACTACTATTTTTATGAGTCTGCCGTGCTCTTCCTCGTTTATTTCGTTACGGGAATACTTATTATTAGGTCATCGTCCTACGCTACGAGTCGTCGTCTTAGGCAGCATTCATTACGCGTCCTCGTCGCCAAAGCAAGACCACATGTAATACAACAATTACTCCCGCCCGATATTTCATAATTTAGACGATTTGCTAACTCAGAAAGACCGACAGCCTCCAGCCCCACTCAGCTGACACCTGACAGATTGACCCACTACTGCTGTGGGGCGGCTGACCTTGACCGGGTCGGGTCAGTCCTCGCTGGAAGAGTCGCGCGTCAGTCCAAGTCGGGATGTGCGCCCCACCGCCGCGGCTGGCATGCGGGCTCGAGTGATGTGTTCTGACCGCCTCGCCCTCGGGTATATGAAGTGGCAGTAATCGGTGGTAGACGGTGATGCCGGTGTTATAAGCGCAGACCGATGGAATTATCCAGTGGAAGCTGACAGTCTGCACACCGGATGTCGGAAAAGCTTCAGGTAAGGATCTTTTGGCAGCTTACTAAATCTGCGAGTTTTATAAGTGCAAAAAAATGTGGCCGGTCACCGTTGATTTGCGCATGCTGATAAAATTACATGTCGCCGACCAAAAATAGTTTATTTGCGCTAACTCAATGATCTTTGACCTCTGAGCCCTTTTCAGTTTAACTAAGCTTAGCGTAAACACACATGAGATCAGGATAGCTAACCAAGCTCAGTGCTCACCGTGCATTTACTATTTTGCCGACCGTTCCAAGCAATAAAAAATTGGACGCTGCTTATCATGGCATGGTTGATCTGAGAATACTTCGCCATTTAATGCATACCTACATTTAATTAGCTTTAGGCATAATGAGATTACTGAGCTCCGTGTTATTTTTTAAGTTTAATGGGACAATTAACTTCGCATAACCTTATATTTATAACAAAAACACCGGTCATTTCAGTGCCTACCTGGTTTCTTTAGCTGTCGGGAAAATGTCCGATCTTCACGGCGCCGCGGACCATATCGACAGTGAAGAGATTGGTCACGCTTCTCACCATACCGCCGGCTACTGCTGCTGTAATAGCGGCTGCGGGCAGTGCATCCCCGAGTGCAGCAGCTGTGCTAAGTGCTGCGGCAGCTGCAGCAGCTGTACTCCCTGCTGCGACAGCTGCGCCAGCGGTCGTTGCCGTCCGTGGCTGGTGGTGGTCGCCTGTTTCTGGCTGAGCTTCCTATCGGATGGCGTGGCCAGCTGCTTTGGCGTGCTGCTGCCGGAGCTGGCAGATCGGATCGGTGCTTCCATCGCTGACACGTCCTGGGCGGGCAGCGTCCTCTGCGGCGGCCAGCTGATCGTCGGTGAGGGGGCTCCCGTCACGGGGAGGAGTGGTCTGCCGCGTGGCGAGGAACAGGGTTCTCACAATAGCTGCAGTGTAGCTTGTGTTCCGCTCTGGGATGCGGATTTTTTTTATGTCAAATCAAATGGTTGCAAAAGCAAGTACGACGCCTGCTTTACTACTACCATAATATTGTAGGTAATAAATTGTTAAAAAGCAGCAACAATAAATGATCAAGAAGCAATTAAAACACCATAATGAAACAATAACAATATTTACCTAACTAGAGAAAGACGTGAGTAATTGTCCTGATGCTAACCGTTTCCAATGCGCCGGCTAAAATTGAACGGCTTTCGGCGTATTCCACATCCCGGTAAAAATACCTTGATGGGTAGGCTGTGCCGCCGGACAGCTGAGCCCTGCGGCACAGCCTACCATCGCTCCGTGCAGGTAACTCGCCGGCGTTGCAGTCTCCGCGTCAGAAAGGCGTCAGCCGTCAATCGTCAACAACGCCCAAATTAGCGTATTTTTATATGCCTATGCAATATGCACTTTTCATACACATAACGAATAATAGTGTTGGTTTGAACTAGATCTGTGTCCTTAAAAGTTCTGGATATTTTATGTGATTATATATGTTGAGAACAATTCACGACAAGCGTTACATTCTGTCTCTCCCACACTGCCTCTCTCTCTCTCTCTCTTCCCTCTCTCTCTCTCTCTCTCTCTCTCTCTCTCTCTCTCTCTCTCTCTCTCTCTCTCTCTCTCTCTCTCCCTCTCTCTCCGGCAGGCCCGCTGGTCAGTGCGCTGGTGAACAAGCTGGGCTGTCGCCAGGTAGTGATTGCCGGTAGTCTGATGTCGTCAGTGGCCTTCAGCCTCAGCGCATCGGCCTCCGAAATCGGCCTCTTCATCGTCATGTACGGCATCCTCGGAGGTGAGGAGTCGACATTCCACATGAAACTGTGTGACTTGAAACTATAACCTACTTGAACCATAGTGCTTGGCTTCGGGCAGCGGGCATTCTTCAAAAACGATGTTTATTTTCGATTATAGTTACGATGCTGGGATTAGGAATGCCGGCCATTGCCACCAAAAACCCGTCATGTTCAATTTATTTATGCAGTGTCGGCAATTTTGTCCTTTTTCCTCAGGTCTCGGACTTGGAATGATGTACCTGCCCTCAGTGGTCGCCGTCAGCATTCACTTCGACACGAATCGGGCACTGGCCACCGGCATAGTCGTCTGTGGCTCAGGTACTGCAACCACCTCCCCATCTGGCTGAGAACCACGCTTAGAGACAGTAGCGGCGGAACACCTTCAATTAAGGGGTGGGAGGGGGGCACTGTCGACTTTTGGTCCCATTCTTTCCATGCAACGCCCATAGGGCTACTGTTAAAATGCCAAAAGCAAAGGGAAAGGGGGCACGGTGCCCCGGTGCCCTCCCCGTTCCGCCGCCTATGCTTACAGATAAGAAATAACGTAGCGATCGAGTAAATTTATGAAACTCTTATCGATTTTGTAAATGAGTTGATAAAGTAGTGCATAGGTATGTGATGCACATAATACCGCAAGAGGCGACCTTCTAAGTCACTGAATGCTCCATTAATTAAAGATAAAATATTCCATTTTCATAGTGGGTGACTAGTGGTGAATGGTGATCAATTTATGTCACACGTTTCCTGCCTTGCTCCTCACAGGTGTGGGCACCTTCTGTCTGGCCCCGCTGACGCAGTACCTGCTGGACGTGTCCGGTTGGAAAGGAGCCCAGCTGGCCACCGCCGCCCTGCTCCTCACCGGAGCCGTGAGTTACGCCGCCATTGAACGTCGAGACGGGGCTCGGTGGGATTAAAAATAAATCATAAATCATTAGCGCAAGCACACTTTTTTGTATCAAGTACCGTCGCAATATTCGCATGAATAGCGAGTCTCTGCTGATCCGCAAGTAACAAATTAAATAATGTATGAATACTGCATGGGGTAACGGGCAATAGTAAAAATTAAGCCCGATGTGACCTTACTGTTGCCCGAAGGTGCCGAGGGCAACAATGCTTGTGGAGGTCTTCACCTGTGGGATACAGTGGCGTCACAGAGGGCAATATTTTCCTTATTGCCCCTATCCCCTTATATAATTAATTTTATTACATCTCCAATTAGCCTGCTCCAACTTGCTAATATGTCCCTTAATTTGTCGTCGCTTAGAAGAAAATTGAAATAGAATTAAAAGGCTCGGATTACTATCGCCCGTTGTCATGGTGTCATTAACAAAAATATGAAATCCTGGAGAATAAAATCAAATGTGAAAATTGCGGTCAACAGTCAAAATCATCAAACAGTAAACACCCAGTTTACAAACGAGCCATGTCATAAAGGGCATTAACGTTTACAATTTACATATTTTAAAATGTTGGCATCGCATATTGCGGAACATGTGGCGTGTGTGTAGTACATATAGTAACCTCTAAAACACTGCGTTTCAGCTGATGGGCGGCGTTATGTCGGAGCCGCAGTCGGATTCCGAGCCCTGTCGGACCTGCTGCTGTGCTGTGTCGCCTTCCCCGACACCGGGCCGCCAGTCTGAGACCAGCACTGGGCCGGACAGCGAGCAGACCTCCGGAACGGGAGACCACCGCTGCTCGGTGAACAGGGCGAGAGAACCGCTCCCCATCACAACGGACGACCGTCGGGAGAAGGCTGGACCCGCCTCTCCCGATGACACCTTCCTGGCTACCAACACCGGCAGTTATGTGAAGATGACGTCCCCGGCCGTACCGTCTAACGCAGGGGACCTGGAGGTGGCCTGTCCTCCGGCGGCTGCTCCGCCTCCGGCTGTATTCCTGTTCCCCGAGGTGGTAATACAGAGCGCCAGCTCCACCGGGGATACGCTTAGTGAGGGCGCCCCATCCTCCCAGCAGTCAGACGAGTCTGTCGTTACGGGACGGCATATCGACCCGGTCGGGCCGCTCCCAGACGAACCTCTCCACCGTGAGACGCTGGCCGCCTCCCATTCCCACCTGCTCCGCTCCGTGGATGACCGATCATCCTACCTCCGTCCCGGCGTTCCCAGCGAGTCCCGTCCCGTCTCCGGTCAGCCCCGGCCCGTCTCCGGTCACCTCCGGCCCGTCTCCGGTCACCTCCGGCCCGTCTCCGGCCAGTTCCGACCCGTCTCTGACCTGCTCTCTCCCCGTCTGGCTGTCTCCACGCCATGTAACCAGTCTCACACCCCTCACACGCCCGCAGCCGGTCGAGGTCCGGTCCCCTCTCATCTCCGTCCCCTGCAGAGGGCAGATGTGTTCTTCTCGGGCAGAGTTCGGTCGGTGGCGCGGGTTGCGGTCACTCCAACAGGGGCACTGGTCAGTCCCTCCAGTCTGCCACCTGCCGCTGACACTGACGTGCAGCGGAGGCTCGCCCTGACCTCCGTGGGCAGTGCTGACACCGTACCGGTCAGAGAGGTCACGCCGTCTGACCGAGGTGAGAAATGGTCATTGGTCGGCTGCAGATTTCGTTCGGTTTGTGTTCGTGAGCCGGGAGAATGCACCATGCATTTATAGTGAGGCTCAATGAAACTGGGGCTCGGATGGCTTCAACGGTGATTATTGGTTTACTGCGCTCACTCACATTCCTTTTAAAACTATAATTATTATCTGCAGGTTCTGTTATCAGCAGTTTGTTATCCCCAGGTTGCAGTACCTATTTTTCTTTTACGCTGACAGATCTCTATCCTCACTGACAGCCGCCGGAGACTCGTTTGCTGTGCTGAAGGAGATGCTGAACGTCTCACTGCTGAAGGAGACGCCGTTCCTGCTCACCTGCATCGGCTACTCCTTCAGCATGCTGGGATACTTCGTACCAATTGTCTACATCCTGGACGAAGCTGTACAGCATGTAAGTTTACTCACCTAAGCAGCGTGCATGCATGTCTGCTTTCGTGCACCTAAGCATGAATGAATGGATGAATGAATGAACGAATGAATGAATGAATGAATGAATGAATGAATCAAATGAATGCAATTCGCATATGCATGCATGAATGAACGAATAGATGAAGCGAATAGATCCATCTGAATATGCCCTACTCACGATACAGAAAGTCAGCCCGCCGCACGCCTCGATGCTGGTGGCGGTCATGGGTATCTCGAACACGGTGGGCCGGCTGGCGGTCGGCGTGCTCAGTGACATGCAGCACATGGACGTGCTGTTCCTCAACAACGTCTCCATGCTGGGCTCCGGTCTGGTGGCACTGCTCATCCCGCTCTGCGAGACGTACTCGACCTACGCGGTGGTGACGGCCGTTTTCGGTCTGCTCTCCGGTGAGAACGCTAGTGGTTTATAGGTCTCTGATGAGACCGCCACAAGTTCACGTCGTTTCCACAGTGAGACAACTTCGTTTCTAAAGGAGAGAGGGAGATACATAGATAGATAGATAGATAGATAGAGGGAGGGAGAGAGAGATAGATAGAGAGAGAGAGAGAGAGAGAGAGAGAGAGAGAGAGAGAGAGAGAGAGAGAGAGAGAGAGAGAGAGAGAGAGAGAGAGAGAGAGAGAGAGAGAGAGAGAGAGAGACCAGACGAACGACTGGCCCGCATCCTGCTGTGAGACGGAGATTAATGACCCATTTCGGGCTCTAAAATGGATCCGGACCAAATCCGTCCGTCTATGGGCTATTTTATGTGATGAGCTGACGGATTGTGAGGGACAAAGAATGACTATGCCGGCCATCGTCACTCCCTCCTCTTGTATCAGCTTCGGACTTGATGGAAAGTTATTTTTTGTTTGGATACCTATGAGTAAATACCGAGTTAAATGAGTAAAAAACATTTCTAATTACTGTAATTCCAAAGCCTTCAAAATCGCTGACGGCGTTACGCCAACGTGAGCCGATAGCGCGCATGTCATGCTCGTATGCCATATGTATGACTGGAGGGTGACCGGACGGTAACCGCGTGTGACCGGACGGTGATCGCATGTGTCCGGAAGGTGACCGATTGTCGTGACCGTGAGTGTCCAAAAGGGGACCGTGTGTGATCGTATGTAACCACTGACGGGCCGCTCGGTGCTGACAGCGGCCAACAGCACGCTCTCCTCTCTGGTACTGGTGGAAATGGTCGGCCTGGCACGGCTAACGAACGCCTTCGGTCTGACGCTACTCTTCAGGGGAGTGGCCGCCGTGCTGGGCACGCCTCTGGCAGGTGAGTCGTCCGACTTCAATGGTTGTATGGTCTGCGGATGGGGAAGCCGATGACGAGGAATGGGTGTTTGCTGACTTGTGCACAGGTTTGCTGGTACTGCTCATTCATTCAATGTGGCGGAAGTAACACCTTGACTGACAACCGTCCGGCGTCATACATTACCAGCCCTCTTCAGCAGTGCGGTCCCTGCCTGTCGCTGGTATCCATATATGACGACCCGCACTCACTAATTTGACTGTGTCCAGCCCTTGCACGTATTGCCCCTCCATTTATGACCGTTTCCCACCTATGACCGTTCCATCCGTCTACAACCGCTCACCCTCTGACCGCCCCTCCATCTGTGACCACCAGGATTTGTGGCCGAGCGAACCAACAGCTACGACGAGCCGTTCTACATGACCGGCGGTCTCCTGATCGCCGCGGCGCTGCTGGGTTTCCTGGCCAGCGGCTGGGGTCGGCGGGGCTGCCGCAGCGCGCCCGCCGAGACATCCTCCAACAGCTACCGGAGGGCCGACTCGGTGGACACGTGACCTCCTCCAACAGCTAATAAGGGGCTGATCTCGTGGACACGTGATCTACAGCAGCTTCTGAAAAGTGGACCCATTGGACTCCGTGGACAAGCGACTGGTAGTGGAACCGCTGTTGACTTGTTCAAAGTAGGGTGGTTTGAGGCTGTCTTAGCCATAATTACCCCCACTGCATAATATAATGCATAGTGAACAGTGAACACCGAACATGTCCAAGAAGTATACTGTACGAATTTTTGGATCATTGTTAGTTATTCTATAGGCCGTGATTTTGTGTATCATATGTGCCTTTGTGCCATCCATGTCGTGCAATAGTGCGTGTTTGTATGTACCAAAGCCGAGGAATACAAGACCTTATTGAACGTATAATTTGATTTCCTCCGTTCACCAATGCCAGAGAACAGAATAGTCACCTGACACTTCCGATGTTTCTGCGAGCTGATCTGTGAAATATCACACCTGACGTGTGTTTAGACGCTGGCCATTCATAAATGCACCATCTGGGCCAGTTAGGTCCTAACCAATCAAATCTGTTTCCAGTCAAGGTAATCTGTATCATTAATTGTCATGGTACACATGACCTCCTTGTCTCAAAATTATATGTATCTGAATGAATTGCGAGCATGGAGATTAATATACCTATAGAAGCGTTAAATTCTGAACAAGGAACCTAAAAGCATAAACGCGAAATCAATTACCATGGAAATACCTTTAAAAGCAGCACAACGATCCATATTCTAGACGATTTTGAAGCTGAAAGTTCACAAAAATATTGTAGGGAGTGGGACATAATCAATCAGTTAATGTCGTCAGCGACCGACGCGTCTTCGCTTGGAGCTGCTCGAGGCAATCTTGTCGAGACCCCGTGCCGAACATGACACAAAATCCGCCTTCGTCTCCGAGAGTCGGCAGAGCATGGCAAGGTGTGCTGAGTGTTCGGCTGGCCAGCGGGCGCCATTCTGTCTTAACAGTAACAGTACAGAGGTGCCTTCTCTCTGAGAGTCTGCAGTGTGGCAGGGTGTGTTCGGCTGGCCGAACGACGGGCGCTCGACACCAGCAGACCAGCACAGAACCTGAGCGTCTGCAGTGTGGCAGGGTGTGTTCTGGCCAGCGGACACCGTTCGGTCCTTACAGTGACGGCACAGAACCTGCCTTCTTTCTGAGGCTGCAGTGTGGCAGGGTGTGTTCGGCCGGCTAGCGGGCGTCGCTCGACACCAGCATTAACATCACAGAACCTTGAGAGTCTGCTGTGTGGCAGGGTGTGTTCTGGCCAGCGGACACCGTTCGGTCCTTACAGTGACGGCACAGAACCTGCCTTCTTTCTGAGGCTGCAGTGTGGCAGGGTGTGTTCGGCCGGCCGGCGGACGCCCGGCACCAGACGGAGCTATCGATTGAAGCGCTGCGCGCGCCGCCGGTCGTCCGCTCGCCGACTGGCGGAGGTCAGAGAGCACGGACAGCGCCGTCGGACCGGTGACCGGCAGAGGGGTGGCGTGTGCTGGACAGAGGTGGCTGAGGTCTCCCGGTGGGTGGGAGTGGGGTGCTGCAGTGGGAGGACGCCGGTAGGAGAGGGGAGTGTGAGGGGAGTCAGGAGGGTGAGGGAGTTAGGTGTGGGAAGCGGGGAGTGAAGAGTTGCAGCACCGCCCACCGCCTCAAAACCGCCCACCGCCCACCACTGCAGTCGAGACAAAAAGATACCGGACGGAGACAAAAGGTCAGTGATCTCAACAAAAGACAGCTGGAGGGATGGGAAGGCGTCGATTGGCACCTATCATAATGCCATATCTGGTTTAAAGTGTGTAGCGTGACTCAGGTGTATTGTATATAGCTAATTGAGGTGCCATACGAGGCGCTGTAACAGTGGTCATGTGCACGTAATGTTGATTGGAATGCTGCTTGGAGCTTATGCCTCCCGAATTCCCTGGTCCTCGGCGACAAATCTTTTGAATACCCGCCGTTCTGCAAAAATATTGTCAATAAGTTCAGATGTGTTTGATTCGTGACTGAAATTTTTGAAAATAACTTGAAATTGATGCGATAACCGTTTATTTACATAAAACAGGCGTCTTAGTACGAAGCAACAATAACATTTGAGTATTACTTTATGGCTGTTTACGCTCAATTATAAGCATTTCTTCTGTATCCCAAAACAACTAAGCTAGCTTTTGACACCGCTACCCTTTCTAGCTCGCCACGGAGGCTTGCCGACTCGCGAGTCGGCGAGCAAGCATAACCGTTTTACTTTATCACCATTTCACAAATTGGCCATCGCGACGTTGACATATGCCCGTTTTGACCAAAGTTTGGGCGGAGCTGCCTGCATATGACCTCGCCTCCGGTCACGTTCTGTGAGTTATTATTCCCGTCAACTTAAATCCCGCGCCCCGATTTAGCTACAGAAGATCTGACGCCTGCTGACTATGCAGAATAGGGCCGTTCAACTTTGTGACGGTAAGCCTCCCCTGCTCAAGTGAGTGGCGACAGCATCCATAATACTCCATACATATTTAGACGGGGTGAATTGCAGACGACGATGAGACCATGTTTGAGTCTCAGTCGGGCCTCTCTGAGTCAACCCTGTCCATAGTGTTATGTACCGAACATACATATGTAGATGTGCGCTCACAATACGTAATGTTAGCTTTAAGTGGTTAGCCAGGCCCTCAACGTGCTTTTACCTGATCCCCGGTCAGCGACGGTTGATGCAACCACCTTAGTTTTATTTCATCGCGGCTCACGTAAAAGGTAGAATTCCTGGCACCCAAAGATTTATTAGATAGGTATTAAAAACAAAGAATGCTTTGGCTTCACGCGATGACTTCGGATTGGTCAATGTCTATGCATCAGGGTTGTGCTCGACTAAAAAAAATTGCCGACTCGACTCATCATTCAACTTCAGAAAGCCCTGACTCAACTCTGACTCAAACAAGGAGCTATTTTTTTCCCTCGACTCGACTCATGACTCAAGCGGCTCAATGAAAATATGAGTCGACTCAAACTTGACTCAGGTAAAAAAGTTGTTGAGCGGGGGGGGGGGGGTGAAAAAAAATCGGGCAGTAGGGCCAGGGCTAATTGTTGTATTAATGCTTATTTTTTTCGCTTCAATGTATCTTAATTTTCATGCCCATAAGTGTTACACGTGAATCAGGCTGCTAAGCCCGACCTCAAAGTCAAAATCCTTAGTAAGATTCGGCACGTTAAGGCTGCCGGATGCTGACTTTTCTGGCCAGCACTTATCAGCGACCCCGGTACGCTACGGTAATAGTTGTGCGGACAACTAATCAATTGTGCGTGTCAGAAAGACAGAGGTGACCTTCAACCAGTCCACTTCTATTCCCATCAGTATTTCAGCGGGAGTGGGTTTTGCCGACCGCATTCGCAGCTGATCGATGATTGGTATCGGAGAACACTTACGAGCTAAATAATCCAATCACAATCAATAACTGACAATAAAACGCTGCAGGTTGATCGCGATAACTGCATGTCTTTAGCTCTTTTGATTCCTAGTCAAACATCAGTATATCGACATCGAGCAGCACTGAATACCTAAATAACGTTTCCCCGTATGAAGTGCCAGAAAGTAGCCGTAGGCCACAGTTAAACTAGCCCTGATAGCTTCTGCTAAATTTGCAGAATATGCTCACTCCTTCCCGACGAAACTAGTACTTTGACCCATTCTGTTCTGTAGAATTCAAGCTGTTACATCTGGCTAGGAAATTTGAAAGCCAGGTGTTAGGACTTTGGAAACGACCAGACACGTGTCATGTAGTGAGCGACAGATGCTTCTGATATCGTGATATCGTTCACCATAGGAGAAGCAAACCAGTCCGCTCTTATACAAGCCTAATTACATCAACATTTGAGGGCGATATCTTCAAAAAGCCACCAATTCCATGTAGTCATAACAATGGCGAACCCATTCACCCCATCTGGAACGCCTCATGGCAGAGCAGGATCTACAATTGCATCCAATCTGGAGCACGGCTGCCGATAAACTGTCTGACCTTCGCCGGCCATTGCCATGAGGTCCGAGCGGATGGGCTGCGATCAGCGGTGACCGCCGTGTTTCAGCCGCCGGGACCGGGGAGCCGAGGCTGTCGCCCCTCCCGAGGTCGGCAGATGTCTGTGACCGACCTGTTCGGCTCCATCACCACCGAGACGCTGAACGTCTCCATACCGACCGAGTCGGCGCCGCCAGACGTCGGCTGGTATCTTATTTGCCCGAGCTACGGCAAAATCAACCATGTCTACTTTCAGGTGAGCTGAGCAGAGAGCAATGAGTCAGTGAGCAGTGAGCTCGCCGGCTCGTCGGCGGGTGCGTTATTCATGAAACTGTCACGCTAGATGAGTCTTGTTGGTCGTGTGGTTAACTGAGCAAGCGAGTTTAATGACCCCAGCAATGAGCTAGGAGTGGAGACTCGGCGGCGATTGAGGCTATTACAGTTTCACGTCGCCCGATAGCTGAGCGAGCCGATATATTACAGTCGAAATGAACAGCTATTTGTATGGATCTCACCAGACTTTCTGACAGCTCATCTGCTTTAGTTGCATTTCGTACTTTATCGGAAGCTGTACATTATCGGAAGCTGAGCTGTATTTATAAATAACGCAAAATATTGAAATTTAGCTTTCACCCGTCACAATATTCATCTTTTCTGCTTAAATGTGTCCAGTACGAAGCGACCCAAGCCCAAAGTTTCCCGCTAAGACACCAGAGCTGCAATATAACCATGTGACCCCTTCCCCAGCTGGCCAACTTCTTTCTGTTCCTGTCGTACCTGGCGCCGAGCGGCCTCGGCGGGCTGCTCTACCTGCGAGCCACACTGGCCGTCGGCCTGTTCTTCCTCTGGCTCTGGGGCTACGTCGTGCTCTGCTCGCTGGATACGTTCGCCTGGAACTTTGTCTGCATGTGGATCAACGTCGGGCATGTCATCTATCTCCTGTGGACGCTGCGGCCCATTCGATTCGAGAAGGAACTCGAACAGGTGAGCCCGGGCGGGAGATAGCGCGCGGGGATGCCGCAGTCAGCTTATATTGCTGCTCATAGATGGCGGTAGGCGTCAGCGCCTGGCAGATGCTGTCCCGCAAGACATGAAAACGCAGATGCGGCCGCGGTGCTTGAGAGAATGCCGTGCCAAGTGAAATGCGGATTGAGTTTGCAGCATGATGAGTGGACGTTTACTGTGAATTATACGTGCTCGCACTCACACCTAGCTTACCGGGAGCTCATCACTGACTTCATTACCCGACAGGACAATTACGGCACATCATTACACGACGTCGTCCGCGTCTTTCCGGGTCACAGCTGACACCCCTCGCCCTCCACCAGGTGTACGGCGCCACATTCGCGCCCCTGAACGTCAACCGGCGCCAGTTTCAGCGCGTGCTGCGCTGTATGCGCGCCATACGATCCGTCAGCTGCCGGGAGATGATCATTGAGGAACAGGCCACCCGCGTCGACAGCCTGACACTCGTCCTCTCTGGACAGTAAGAGATATTGACAGCAAAGGGGTTGATGGGTGATTGTATGGACCTACAGGGTGACACAAAAAAAGCGGTCATCACCAAAATTCGAATAACTTCGAAAGTTTTATTGAGATCATCACCAAACTTCGGCCACTTTAGGTCACACCTATGTAGCAGTCATCCACCAAGTTTCAAGTCTTCACTACGAATACTTTTAGTACAGTGTGTGTTTTACTGACGCTCCACAATGTCCTCCAGGTGAGCGCCCCGGCGCTGCAGGGCGTAGGCACACCTGCATCCGGCGGGCAAAGTTGCCGATAACCCGATAAGAATAACGTTTCAGGGGTAGCACACCCTCTGAGCACTGTCTCCAGAGGCCATTGCACTCTGTAAAGTGCACAGCCATCGGGTTATCGACAACTTTGCCCGCCGGATGCAAGTGTGCCTACGCCCTGCAGCGCCGTGGCGCTCACCTGGAGCACATTGTGGAGCGTCAGTAAAACACACACTGTACTAAAAGTATTCGTAGTGAAGACTTGAAACTTGGTGGATGACTGCTACATAGGTGTGACCTTAAGTGGCCGAAGTTTGGTGATGATCTGAATAAAACTTCCGAAGTTATTCGAAATTTGGTGATGACCGTTTTTTTGTGTCACCCTGTACGTGGTTACTGTTAGTCGATCGACGCTTAAATAGCGTTTAGAGACAGTTTGTATTGTCAGCCCACTGCCGTCAAATTTCGAGAGTTCAGAAAACGGACGCCGCGTCCACATTGGCGTCCACCAGCCTCCACGGAGGGCATCCTATGCATTTCAATAACTATAAACCATCTCCCACATTCCGCTGGGAGACTGGGTACAGACGAGTGACGCCATTCCATTTCGACAGGTTCGTGGTCTCCCAGGGAGGAAAGGCTCTCCACGTGGTGTCGAGAGACCAGTTTCTCGACTCGCCCGAGTGGTTTTCAGTGCTCACCGACGACTATTTCCAGGTGAGAAAATACATCGGATGACGAGTAAGCGCAGACTACATCAAGTTGCGATAACGTTATATGACGTTATATCTGGCCCGACAGTTATTCGTAACTAAACCTAGCAAAAGTGAAACTAGCTCCCCAGTAACTAAATGTGCACTATGGAATCGGACTAAAATTGTGCCCTGGTGTACCGGCATGCGGAGCGACGTAAAGCCATCAGTTTATTGTCCAACAGTTACGGCCTTGCGCTATGACTCAGACCCGCTGGTCCTGAGTCATCCATAAAGGAAGCTACGCAACATTCGACCAAATGATCGCAGTCATGTATTGGTGGTGGATTGAAGAAGTGACCGAAATTTAAATATAAGTGAATACAAATACCTCAGCCACCTCGGCATCATTCTGATTCACCTTCACACATAAATTTGCATTTGTCCCTCCTCAGTCCTCACATTGGCCTTCATACATATACTGACCTTCGCGCCCGTTCCCAGGTCAGTGTGACCTCTCTACAAGAGAGCCGAGTGCTTGTCTGGCACCGGGACAAGCTCAAACTGAACATCATGGAAGACCAGTTCCTCAAGGCCGTGTTTGATAACGTTTTGGGACGGGACGTCGTCCAGAAACTTTTGCAGGTGAGATCTTGAGCGTAGATAATTCCTAAGAGCGCCTTGAAGGATGTCGTAGAGTTTTCACTGCACTGCATTGGCTTAGCTACAGCATCTGTCTAGGAGGCTACTGTGCAAAGACGTAGGCACTGTTTTGCCGCTCTTGTAAAACAGCATCTTCACCTGCACTTTGCTCAGTACTTATTTAGAGAACGTTTTTTTGTCTGGATGGGTGCAATCAATAGCAGGATTTTCTACGACCCTTCACGATTCTAATTGAAACCAGAGAGCTCACTAACCGAACACTGGAACAGCTGAAATTGCTCGGTGGTGGCAATATAAGTCTGTTTTTGCTGAAAATAGCTACCCGAGCCTCTCACCGGCTGACCGACGCTGGTCGCGGCGCCACAGGTAACGCAACTCTCACGCGCCGGGCTGGACTAGGGGCGGGCGGCACGGTGCGCACAATTACACATACGTTGTGGGTAAGCACCGTTTGCAGAACTGCATGCTCGTTTTTCATTCCAACTTCTCCCGTGTCGTTTGTACAATGCATTCCACAGAGAGGAGTGTGTTGTGGCGCTGTAGAGTCGCACTGACTGGACTTAGTTTTGTGAAGTGAAAATAATGCAACTGGCAAAGTACTTGACCCATTGCACTGTTGCTCTTAGTACTAAGCAGCATTATGCATCGCAGCATTCCATGCTCTCAGCTATTGCCTATGCATCAGCCTTCCCTGCAGCCCGCCCCTGCACCCGTAGCGAGAGGCATGTGATAAATCGCAGTGGCAGAGAGGCGCGGAGTGCTAAACAGCTCAGGAAAATCGCATAGGTACATGGCCAAACAGGGTCGGAGACACAAAGCGAGATGCCAGTGGACAGCGATCCAAATGTTGGGACACGGTTAGGTATAAAACCGTACTAGTTAAACCCTCTGATCGCTTTTCTTGATCCGTCAATGCAAGCATACGCTTGAGTGCAGGCTATGCAGATAGCGTTTTTAACTTTGGATGTATTTCGCTCTTTCGTACCTTCGTCGTAACTTCGCTTTCTGCATGTCCAAATGACTTACGTACTCATGTTGAGAAACATATTTTGATATTGTCCGAGCCTCAGTTGGTTGATTTGCTAATTTATGCCTGGGAATATTTTTCCAGACGAACGAAAAGAAAAGAAGGCCGATTCATAATAATTTATGACAAAACGTCATTTTATCAATGTTTTGTCCAGGATAGCAGCAGACCTGCTGTTATCAATGCTTGGTTAAATTTTCATCCTTGCAGAATCACCAACATTAACCTGGGAGAAATTAGACAAAGAGCTAGTCCTTGGATCCAAAGGTAAACTCAATTTGTGTAAGTGTGAGACTGTGTGTCTGAGGGAGGAGAGGGGGCACATCACTGGCATAATCACGGACTCGAAGCGCCGACTGTCTCCGTCAGGTGGACAGGATATTCTCGTCGGGCGGAGGTCTAGTGCCGGGCAGTGGCGAGGCGGCCCGCTTTCTGGACCGACACTCGACGCTGCTGGGGACTCCGGGGACGAACCGCAGTCCGGTGGAGACCCGCTCCGGTGCGAGGGACGCCGAGAGGATAGGTGAGGAAGGCGGGAGGACAGGCGAGGGACGCGGAGAGGAGAGCAGAGGTGAGGAAAGAAAGAAGAGGTGAGGAACATGGAGAGGATATGTGAGGGACACGGAGAGGATAGGTGAGGAACACGGAGAGGAGAGGCGAGGAACAAGGAGAAGATAGGTGAGGAACACGGAGAGGATAGGTGAGGAACACGGAGAGGAGGGGTGGAGGAATACAGGGAGGATAGGTGAGGAACGAACGAGATACGGTCGGCACAGGTGATGGTCGGACGGGACAGGGCAGACTCAGAAGAGGGAGGAATGAGGATGGAACTTGCGGTGACTTAACCCGCGCCCTGCTGGGGGGTGTTTGAACACCCCCCCCCCCCTTGTGGTTTTTCGCGAATATCTCAAAAAGGCGGCGCGGAGCGCCGCCGTTTTTGGTACACCTTATCATACATCAATTCTACACATGTTGTGAAAATTTCAGACCAAGGTCATTCAAGGTCAGGTCACCAGGTCACTTGAAGTGACCTCACCTCATAAAAAGTTTCAATGTCTGTCATAGCTACACCGAGTGACCGATCGCTTTGAAACTTTCAGCGATTGCTAAGAGCAATAGCATGTACAAAATGCATATCTCAGAATTTTGATATCGATGACCTAAGGTCAGGTCAGTTTTGCGACCTCCCCATTATAAGTCAATGGGAGAAAATTGAAATGCGCCTCTTTTGGACGAAAGACATTATAAACACTCCCAAACACCGAATTACAAGTGGTTTAGACACACTGAACATAAAAATGGTGTCCGTGACCCTTGTTTATGCCCTGAGGTCATCTTAGGTCACGAATGGTATCTAGCAGTTTTTCGCAAATAACTTTTGATAGAGGCATGCTAGAGCGATGAAAACGCCTTAGATGTGTTCAGCTCGACGACACGGATCGACTGATATGCAACATGACCCTTTCCGGTCAGGTCATGACCTTGACCTGAGGTCAAATTTTCAAGTTGACCTTTCAAGGTCAAGTTATAGTTCATTCGATGCGTCTTGACGAGAGGAACACGATGCCGGTGAAAGTAAACTCGTACAAGGCTTGGGTCAAAAGTTATTGCAGAAAAACTGTTTCCGAAAAAATCGGCTATTTTTGCAGTTTTTGCCCCCTGCAGGCAAAACCGTTGACGTTAGGTCAAATCTGAGAGAATTACTCAGAAAGGGCGTTAATAGGGCTATCGAATGCGCTTTTCCGCGGCGCTGTAGCTCTATTGGTTCCCGAGTTATGCGTTGGCTTCTTGGAAATTTTCGACATTTTACCTGGAAATCGGCGAAATTTTGCCTTCAATGACCTCTGGTGACCTGACCTTTGACCTGAACAAAAAATTGACTGAAGTGATTTCGTCATTATTTTTTACGCTCTTTCGAACGCCGCTTTCCGCGTATCGCTACGTGGCCCAGGAGCCGAGTTACAAGGGGGGGGGGGTGTTCAAACACCCCCCCAGCAGGGCGTGGGAATCCAGGACCCCCAGCCGGGCGCGGGTTAAGTGAGAGTGCATGGTGCGACAGACGGGGCGAGGCGAGCACAGGTGCGTGGCAGAGTGACGAGCTGATGGGACTAGGTGATGAGCTTGAATTAGAACTGCCTCGACGTTCTCTAATTGTGCTTTGCGATTTTGGATTGCAGTAAAAAGTTTATATATGTGTACATGAGATATGCAGTAATAGCACACATGACGGATACTCAAATATAGGAACAAAGACGGATTGGATAAATTAACGGAGCCTCGTGATGAAACGCAATGTTTTAGAACATGTCATCATCTTTTCAGAGGAATATGAGGACCAGACCAGTTGGCGACTTCTTCCGATCGACGAGACGACCAAGAATGGAACGCGTGTGTGAGCATACCACCTGTGAACTGTGACAGAACACATGACCCCCTGTGAGATATAGCACGTGCCACGAGAGTCGGGTGTCCCATGAGCTGGACCAGGTTTCGAGGACCATGAGAGTGACCGACGGCAGCGGACGGTAGACGTGTGTCACTAATCATACCCCCACAGAACGCGAGCTGCCGTCGACCGGTCCATGTGAATTGTACTTTAGGATACCACGGACAGAGTCGCTGCACAATCTTACAGACGTGGTTCACTTCAACCTTATCTCGTCTTCTCAGCACGTTGGCGGTAACGATGCCACCGAAGTTCTGAGCTTGTGATGAGACAATGGATGATACTGCAATGACCATTGACGCAACGGAGTCCACTGGGAACGGTATAAGACTGACAAGAGTTTACTTGAAGTATACTCAGTGATGGTCTTAGATTGGTAAAATGAAATTGCAGTCGCAGAAGTATTCAGCGTATGCAGTTACCGCTAAGTGCTATCTATTGTCTTTGCACTCAAATTCGCATAGTCAATGGTCAGTGTTTAGGTTCAACATAGCGTTGCAATTTCGGTAACCTTCATTCAAGCAAGATGTCATCATAAGTTAACCACAGCGGAAGAATTTGTACGCATAAAGGCATACCCTTGGACCAATGGAGACCAATCCGTAGGCAGGGGCTTTCTCTTCAGAAGTTCCTAAAATCAAACAATCAGTGAGTAAATTCGATAGTGCCTAACCAAACCTAGTTTCAGTTTGTGTCTATGTGACGTTCTACGCTTCAGCTCATGATGACGAGCCCGTTGGCCTGCAAAATGCAGCTGTCTGTGTTTTGTACTGAACGATGGAGCACACCGGTTTGTAATTCATTTGCGATGTTGTGCAGCGTATGTGATCTTTTTACAGCGAATGGTCAACTGTGAGGCACATATCTAAGCTGATAATTGGGATGGGGAGCTACTATCATGCTGTATTTACATGTGAAATGCTCTGACTGGAAACAGTCATGCACTTTGATATTATGACATGATGATTAGTGACTGTTGCTGTCAACATTGATTCATGGTAGTTTGTAGATGAGCTAATAATTAATTACATTGTTCTCCCTTTAACCATTAACATGAATATTATGAAGATGCCTTGCTTAGATTGCACCTGTCATCGCCACATTGCCTGCTGTTAGTCTTGAATCACTTTTTAAACTAGTTGACATCACTATAGCCAAACCCTGTAACGCCACTAGGAGCCCATCGCCAAAAGCGCCCTTCAGGTCAACATTGTGCAGTGGCCATGCGATACCTGTAGTGAGCAAGCACGCTGCCCCAATACCTTGCTTACCTTCACAATAGATACTGGGGCATTCCACGTCAAATCAAACACCGAAATCCGTCATCCCCTTCGATTTTTCTGAAAATTTGTAGGCAGACTGGGCATGGTTCAAAACTGAGTTACGTATAACATTTTCGAAATTTGATAACGTATCGCTGAGATATAGGTCATCGAATATAGCGAAAAATGCCACACATCAATTTTTTAAATGGCTATAACTCTGGTTCCTTTTCTGGTATCAAAATGATATTAACAGGGTCTTATAGGCAATTGATAAGGCTTTGATTTTTAATTATAAAATTAAATTGAAGTGACTTTGAAATGCATTTGACCTTGAATTAAAACAGAAAAATTTAAATAGCAAAAAACACGTCACCTTCGATTTGGGTAATTTTTACATATTATGTCCGTCACAATGTTCCTAACCATCTGTGAAAAAATTGGAGTGGGCCATTCATAACTTTCGCGGCAAACGCCGTTTTCATGCATCAACATCACGCAACCGCGCGTGACCTTGAAAGACAGAGTCAAGACATGCTTGCTTGTGCACACTTTCTGAAATGAATGATTGCTGATTAGTGATATCCCAAACTCTGCGAGAATGGAAATGCATAGTCATAGTAGTCAAGCATTCACGTTCCATAGTAAAAGTGTCTCAGGCAAACGGTATTTTGCGGTGAATTTTGAGCCGTGTGGAAATGCATCATGAAGTAAATTCAACGAAAACATTATCATGCAACGATATCTTCACGTCTTTTGATCTTCACTATACGAAAGAACATACATTTTTTAGTAAGTATGGGGAATTTCTAGTTAATCCAATAATAAATATGGCAGTTAGAGGCCTGCTAAGAGTAACATGTCGCCGGCTGAGGCGGGCTCGGCCGATGCGGGAAACGCAGCAATCACAATTTTGTGTTTACACGTTCATATTTCAATTGTTTACCAACCGATTTTCAAAATTCTTTCACCATAAGATTGCCTGTACATTTCTTAGTCTTCTCACAAAATTTGACGCGAATCGAACGTAATCAGCGGAAGGGAGCGCGATGTAAAGACGGAACCGTTCCGTTCCGTCCCGGCACAGTCTACAATTCAGGCGGCGCGTAGCGGTCGGCGCCGGCTGCCGAGTCGCCGCGTCGCTGCGGCGACAGGATGTTCAATTTACACCGCTATTACTAGAACAGTTGTGAACCGATTTTCTTATTGCTTGCACGATGAGATGTCCAATTCAATTCTTGACAGGTAGCCATAATTAATTTCGCATTAATCTTATGAGATATTGGCGAAAAACAGGAGGGGTGGGCGAAATTCGCTCTTCCCCCTCCACTGCGCGTGCTAACATACGTTTGCATATGTGCAATTTTCTCCAAAACTTATGAATGGCCCACTCTAATTTTTTCATAGGTTGTTAAGAATATGGTAGGCAATAAAATATATGAAAATGAGCCAAATCGAAGGTGACGTGTTTTTTGCTATTTCAATATTTGTGCTTAAGAACAGAGTTAAGCAAATTTCAAGGTCATATATTTAAGTAGGTGCAATTCTAAACAAGTGCTTAAGAAATTACCTAAACATTAAGGTTTATTTCATTCAAATCAAACAAGTACAACCACAGATAACAGTAGTACTACTGTTATCTGTGGTACAACCAAAGTTATGGTCGTTCAAAAATATAAAGATGCAACATTTTGTAAAAATTTGATGCCCTATATTTAGAAGACCTGTGGTCAGAATGTGCAAAAAACATCAATGTAATGTCAGGGGCCACACAGGAACTCGCTCACAAATTTATAATGAAATCGCTGATGGTAAGGTGCAAAACAGCCGATTTTTGTTCGATTTGACGTGGAATGCCCCTACTGGCACTCGCACATATAGGTAGCTCTCGGCAGACAGGGTATGGAATTCTCTTGGGACTTGGGGATACGCTCTATCAAAGTGGTCTCTGTAATGCAATAAGTCAGTGCTGATGAGAGTCGTCCCAGTGCTGTCATGCGGCGCTGTGTCGGGGTTACCCGCAATGCCAGTGCTGCTCGCAATGCTAGAGCTCCTCGCGGTGCAAGTGCTGTTGCCCGTAGTGCCAGTGCTCGTCGCGATGCCTCGGCGCTGCGCGGTGGTCGGTCAGAGATGTCGTTCGCGGATCAAATGTGGGCTGTTCACCTCATAGCGTTCGCGTGTTTCATTCTTCGGTCATCATGGTGGTCTGTGTTGGGGTCTTTGTCTGTTGGGTTAGTCGTGGTCAATATACATGTACTTTGACGCATCTTTATTTCACCAGTTCACAAGTTATCCATGCCAATATCATTAAAGTTATTACTGCTAGTGCCTAATCTTTTATGGTAATTGGTAAAAAGTAGCACCAAAATTTAAGATCGGTCCGGTATATAGCCATCCGATGATAACATCAGGTTGACAGCAGCTACTGAGGCTTCATGCCGAGTAGACTTGATGTCTTAAAAGACTTGATGCCCGGGACAAAGGCCGGAGCAGCTCGACCAGAGACACAAGAGTATTACCACTGTCAAAAATATATTCCACAATATATAACATTACAAACACTGTATACAAGTTATAACGCGAAACATGCACACGCAGGAATACATAAAGCCGGGCTAGAGCCAACACACACGTTCTCGTCGTTCTGAACAGTTGGAAACGGGAGATAGATCGCAGCCCAGCCAACTCTCAGTCTGGATATGATCACTGACTAGCCAAACAAACCAAGTCTCAAGCGCCCTGACCGATCCACCTGGTCCAAGCGGTAACATAACACACCCTCACCAGTACAGATTGGAGCTAACAGTCCGGGACCCGCGCCATCAGCTGCCCAGTTACACACCGCGCCCGAGACTGTGGGTAACACCGCAGTAACGTGTCTATTGACACCGCAGTACGGTGTAAGATGACACCACAGTACCGCGACACCAATGCCGTCCTCGCTACCGACAGTCGCATGGGTGTATTTACATGTCACTGCCTTCCAATGTCATCCCCCATCACCCTACTTTGGTGAGCAATACCCCAGTGTAGTGCCCATTTGTCCAGCACCAGCTATACATTACACTCCCCAGTCAATGCTCGTGTCGTGGATCCACTGCAAACCACCCTAACCCAGCGCCGTTACCATCGATTTCCAGTGTCATGGGTGTTGAGAGTAGCAGTGTTCACAGCTAATTCTCTCCCGTGATGTCACAAAATATCCAGTTCACTTTCTGCTGTCACCTTACTAGTCATGCTGACAAAAATTATGCCCGAATTTTGTTCCCTAACATCTGAACACCAGAAACTGACCCTGTAGTTATGCCCATAGACCATAGAAGCTCATGCAACATACGCATTCGGCTGACAATGCAGGTCAAACCAGAACAGGGGTGAGTCCTCTGGACTGCCCCTGACTTTTGGGTCATGGAAGAGTCCCAGTTTCTGCGACAGTACCGGGCGGAAAGAAAGGCCGGGAGAGACATTTGACCAAGGACGGAAACAACAGCTGGAAGCCGCGTGATGGCTCAAAGTCCGCCCAGTGACCGAAGAAATTTGCTCTCTATAACCACCGCACGCTCAATAGAAATGACACGAGTGTGTGCACTGCCGATAGTCGAACACATATCAACACACACAGATAAAACTCGATACATGAGAAGGGGCAGTGGCACCAGACATCGATAGACGGAAGGACACGTAAATACAGCTCATCATTGGGCGGTTCCAGTCACGATCGCTAGGCGTGGTCCACTACAACATAGGCCATAAGGCTAACGGGTACATCACTACCACAGGGAAGCTACACAGCAGAATGCCCACTGGAGGACTAACTTCTCGTTTCGATAGACGCGTGAACAGCTCTGGACTAGCCTTTGACTATCGCCGACAGCATGTGTGATCCGCCATCACCGTGCGGTGCAAAGTGCGTCTCTCAGACCGCAGCTCTGTCCCGCAGTTTGATGAGTGCGTTTGATTGAAGTCATTGAATCCCCTCACCCGACGGTCAGACAGAGCACCGAGTGTCCAGACCTTCCCATACTGGGTCCGCTCACAGCACTAAGGAATGCCTACTAAGAACACAGCAACCGACCACCGTCGCGCCTTCAATGCTATTTTCAGCTTCACTGGCACTTCATCAGACCAAAATCGATGAATACGGATAAATCCGCTTCCACGCACCAGCTTTTGATGATGAAACTCACACCAATGATCTTCAGATATTGTCACACTCCACTAGATACCGTAGGTGAAAAAAATGTTGCACATTTTTCCACACACTAATATCGTGCTCCGGCCCGGTGGCACCTACCTAGCGGCGCCGAGCCGGTGACGTCATATACCGTCAGTCGTCACCGGTGACGTCATCGGGTCCGTCGAGCGTGGCTCCGGCCAGCAGCGGCACGATTAGATCGTCCATGTTGGGCAGCACCAGCAGCTTCTGTGAACGGGAGACGGGGGCGTGAGTTAGTGGCGAGCCGGTCGGTATTTCTTCAGAGTTCCAATGTTGAACAGAAAACAGGAATGGCGGCTGTGTTAGGACGACTGGAAGCGTGCACTTGATACATTGAACACTGGTCGTTTGAAGTCAGACAACGTTCCCCCTTTTCCAACCTCAGGACTGTCAAATCCTTCCCGCTCCACGCCGCAATCCCACTGATCCGGGCTTATCACTCTCATGCGACCTGAGTAGCTCCTCAGGAGCAGGCTGACGTGCGCTGGGGTAACCGTGTGAGGGGATGGGTGGCCTGTGCCTCGTGACGAGATCAGCCTCGGTGGCGCACCAGAGTTGCCGCCCAGACCAATGTCACCTCCAAATCCCTATATCCCTATCATCCTTCCGGCGCTGAAAAGGTCTCGTTAGACCGAAATGGCCTAACCTTACAAAACGAAACCAAACAGACAAAAAGTGAGCGTGAGTCAGAATGTGAATGTACATATGTCACATAGCTTAATAGGAAAAAGTCGAAATGTCAAACAGTCGGAACTCGGAAACAAACATACTTTTAACGTGAATACACTAAAACGCAATCGCTTCAGATTCAGCCTAAAATAAAATCCTTCACTTCGAGCCCATCCGGCGCCTGTCTCCCTGACCGTAACAGCACCCTCCCCTAGTTTCCAGTCACACGACAGGCCCGGTGCACTTACATGCATCTCTCCGACCAGTTTGTTCTCGATCCAGTCGGTGACCTGGGTGAGGGTGACATCTCGGGTACCGAGCCGCGGCTGGGCAGACAGCAGCGTGTCCGGCTGGCCGCGGAACCCGTACCTGACGACACGGCGCGGGAATATAGACGTTAACATGGCGTCGTTCGTGATTTCACCATTTTGAGCTGCACACCTCATATCAAATAACAGCTAGCCTTTGTTTGAGAGAAGTGATGCAAAACCACACACGTCGTTTGACAGACAAGCATATGGATGCTGCACTCGATAGATCTCTAGCCACCATACTCGTGCACAGATTCCTTTATTACTTTCTTTCTGTATGTGCACAACGATCAAAAGTGATGCGCAAGTCACCCTGCTTGGATGCAACTCATCGCATCTAGCAGATCGATAAACTAATTACCTTTCTTTCCTGTCTCAAAGCAACGGGCGAGCACACCAATCCCTGCCTACCTAACGGGTCCGAACTACGCACCATATTCTGTCGGTGGGCGGTCGCGGAATGTTGATCGTCAGCACGCCCTGTAGGTGCCGCATCGTCACCGTTAGCTCGAGCGGCGTGTTGGAGAACTCCTCCATGTAGCGCTTCACGTACCGGTTCTGAGCCGCCTGCCGGTAGGGGTGAATATGGGCGTGAGCGGATTCATGGATTCGCACCGTCTCGAAAACACAACGCGTTTATTTACTGGGAATTTTAAATAATAATGACTTACATTTTAGTGAACACAAAACATTAGTCTGGACAAAACGACACTTACGCCCAAAGAACGGGATCCGTGTCAAAAATGGAAAGAAGTCAGGCCTGCAATGACTCGAACAACTAGAACACATCAGTGTTGGAAATCCCCAAAATCTACGGCAAAACATTCCCAATGAATACCCGGCTTATTCAGGTATAACTGCCAATCTCCTCGTTAGATCCGAACGTCCAGCGAAATATCTGACCTCTGAACCAGCCCCATCTCACATCACCACCACGCACCTGTTGGAAGTAGCGGGACGTGGTCACCTTGTCCACCACCTTCAGCAGCCGCTTGCCGACGCTGGACGAGCCGGAGCCGGCCTGGCCGCCCGCGGACGAGGCAGACGGCGCGGGCGACGGCGGACCACTACCCCTGATGAGAGGACGGACGGTCAGACGATCCCGCTTGGTGTGATGAAAATCCATTGATTCAGTAGCATAGCAAGCCATGGCGCCTAAGCCAGGACAAGCCAGAAGATCAAAGATGGTCAAACATAGTGGCTAGTCCTCGATCGTGGGCAACTTACATCGGTGTTCAACATAAGTCCTGTATGTTCCCAGGGTGGCTCACCCGTCTGATGCGGCGGACAGAGTGTCCGCCTCCACACCAACGCACCAGCCGGCAGCCGAGTCACTGTCCAATACCCTACCACCATTTTCCCACAGTGGCTCACCCGTCGGAGGCGGCAGACAGCGTGTCTGTCTCTTCGTCACTGGAAGACTCTACGTCGGCCGAGTCGTCGTTCCGATCGCAGGCGTAGGTGGCGCACCTGTGACGAACAGCGGCGCAGGTGTGGCGTTAGACACACTGTGAGCGGTCACGGTATGGGAACAACACGCTACCAGGCAGGACGAGGTCGGTAGATATTATAATCATATGTAGGACGTGCATTCTATTGTTTCTACAACTATAACAATCAACTCGAGAACACAAATACAGGACCGTATTGAGCGGATTGTACAGAGTCCGTCTGTAGAGCGATGATGAATCCGCTTTAAAACGGGTTGACTGAACAATTTAGGCTCAGTCTATCCAAGACACGTTGGACTCACTTTTCGTCCGATTTGGCGTCAGAGCCCGCCTCCGCCGGCGAGGATGTCTGATCCTTATCGGCTCCGCTCTCCCCCTGCTGCTGCTGCTCGTCCCTATCAGGCTGTAAAGACAGATTGGCCGTGATTTTAAGAGGCGACCAACACCAAACAACGTCAAACACTGGCTGACAACGACCGTGTTTCAAACTGGAACATCAAACTGAACACCGTACGCGTACTGTCCGACGCGTATTTGTCACAAGTAGTTATTTGATAACGCTTAATTCTCAGCGTACAAAGTGCGTACACTGGGAACGCCCAGTGCGTACGTAGTGCGTACACTACGCACGCCCAAAGCCTATGTTGCAATCCCTCAACAGGTTAACCCGACCCTCTATCTACCCTTTCACTACACACTCTTCTCACCAACCTTTTTGAGTTTCATCAGGTTGACTTTGGTGCGCAGAGTAACACAGGCACCACCCTCGTACAGCACAGCCATGTCCATCCAGAGGCCGCGCTCGTCGCAGCTGGGAGCCGACACGGAGGTGATACGGGGCATCACAGAGCCCAGGTCACACGAGGTCACCGTCAGCTCCTCGATAAAGTACGGAGGCTGCCGGACAGAAGGGAGTCGGTGACGGTTAGAGGCGCGGTGGAACCGAAGACATATTGCAGTGGTTTAGGTCACGAAAAGCAGGTATACCCGATGATGACATTTTAGCTGGCGTACTCTAGCTGCCTGCCTGAGACATTAGACTTCTCATTCCGATACCGAAAAAAATCATTTATCAGTGAAATAACCGAGACATGGGTTAATATGCAACGCTAAAGAAATGACAAACTTTTATCAAGGCTGCTTTGTATATGCAAGGCGAGCTATTTGTAGCTTCAGCAATACACCTGCCTCCCATCATGCTCCCACGCACCTTGATGCGCGATATTTTGCGCTGGACGCGCTTCTGCACGAAGGCAGCCCAGTCGGTGTTTCCAAACACGTCGAAGGCCAGCCGGCCAATGAGCGCGTTGAACCAGACCACGTGACCGGTGGTGGGCGGGGCTCGGCCGGGTCCCTCCACGGGGGACGGCGGTCGGGAGTCGGACCCTTCCTCTGACGGCTGAGGGCGAGTCGGGTTGTGGGGTTAGTGGAGATCAGGGGAGTTAAGGTCAGTCCAGCTTTGGTCAGCACATACGAGTATATGGCTAGTTCAGTTCAGGTAAGCGTATGACGGTGCTGTTCAGATGAGGCAAGGGAAGTGGGCCAGGTGGGCTCATCCCAGATTTAGGCTGTAGTTCGCACACACAATTCAATATCACCTTAGAGCTTAATTGAATAGAGCTGATTGCAACTGAGCTGAATTAGAGCTGAATAGTAGCGCAGCCAGAAGCCACCCAGGTGTTGACGGCATAACATGTTCCAAAGTCATAGTTAAAAGTCATAACAAATTTTGTATGCCATTTATGAGCCAGACGGTATCTCATCTTACCATATCTTATCTTATCATATCTTACCATCGGTATCAGTTTGGACATGTAGTAGTCAAAGTCCAGTTTGGGTGACGGCTGTAGGGCCGGCGGTGCGTTCTCCTCCGTCGACTCCTGCTGTCCACTGTCCGTATCTGAGCCTGTTCCTGAGCCTGATCCAGATCCTGATCCTGGTCCGGAGCCGGAACCGTCAGCGGCAGCGGATGTGGTGCTAGTGGCGGCGGCGGTGCCGGTGGTAGTGGTGGTTGTGGTGTTGGTTGCCGTAGACGTGGAAGCAGATGTAGATGTGGACGTGGACGTTGTTGAGGCCGTGGCGCCGGTGGTAGAGGCCGTCGTTTCCGAGCCACTCTCTCGACCAGTGAGTTCCTGTGAGATGCTGGTCGTCTCCTTCTCCAAACCCTGACGTGTGGCCTCCAGCAGCAGACGGAACCTGTCAAAGCGGGAAAGCACACGAAGAGCACGAAGATTAGGAACAGCTCCGAAGCCGCCGAATGAACAGCTCACCTCAACTCATTGCAAGTCAGCAGCTCAAGTCACGGCCGAACCATAAACGCCTTCCATCGAGCTCAGTGTAGCCCCCAGCCAACAGACAAGCGGTCAGATGACCAGTCGGCAAGACAACAGACGGTCAGAAGGCTAGACTGTCAGACGGACAGTCAGATGCCAGTTGTTCAGACGGTCAGGCAGCCGTCCGGTTGGCTAGCCCACTTACCAGTGCTCCTTGGCTCTGTCGGTGCGCGCGAACAGGTAAATGGCGCGCGGCTCGTCAGCGGCCAGTCCGTCGTGCGCCACCTCCTGCGGGCCGCCACTCGACTCGCGATCACCGTCTGTGGGGTTACATGGGGAGAGGGTCAGACGGTTCTGGAATGACGTCTGTCTGTTACGCCACCGATGACCGAACCAATGTGCATCTTGATTCATCATTTTCGTCTTCTTTAACAAAATTATTAACCATTATCCCATATCGTCATTCAAATTGTCTTTCTTTTTTACTTCCAACGAACTGAGCGTACCGGTAGAGAACCTCCAGTGTTCAACGTGAGGCTGACAAAAGACCTGAGATAGCCTGTGAGTGTGCACGCTAGTAATACATGGCGTCAGAGATAAGTATGCCAACGACCTCCGCTATCCTGCATACAACGCCTGAGACTGACCTGTCGCCTTGCCGCGGTCGGAGGTGGACCCGCCCTTCTGCGGCGTCGCTCCGAGCATGCCGCGAGACCGGGTCACCCGACGACAGTTGTCCAGGCGAACACACAGAGGGTACCGGCGGTTCCACCGGCTGTGGAAACACAATGTCAGCTGGGGGACGCAATGGCGGCAGCTGTCCAGACGGACGCACAGCGGGTAGCGGCGGTCCCATCGACTGAAACACATACACCACACGGACGCATACACTGTCAGCCGAGGAAATAATTTCCTCGATCAGACTCATTTTAAGTCATTCCAGTAATTTTACCACTCTTGGCTTCCCACATTTTACATTACAATTCTTGTTCCATTCATAGTAACTGTAATATTGATTGGCCATGCCATTAGAGACCAGTCTTAACACCACATTATACTACCAAATCGTAGCGTAACGGATGGCCCTACCGTCTTCCTCGACAACACACGAACACGCCGCTCTGCGCGCCCGTACCGTGTGGGATGGAGTCCGTCCGGCAGCAGGAGCACCTCACAGCCGGAGATGTCGTAGATCCGCTGCTGTAGGAACGGCAGGTTCGGAATGTGCTCATCGCACGAGGCGCGCTTCGGCACGTGGCCTGGGAAAGAGATGAGGAAGGAGGGGAGGTGTCAGATCCTGCTGCGACATTGGGTGGAAGTCGGAGGGAAGTGTTTTCAACGCAAACTGGACGTAAGACAAAATGAAACAAAAGATGGCACGCAATGTGTTATTCGAAGATCGTCAGACCAATAAAAATTCCGTGTCGAAGCCAACTCAGAACCACGGATTCAAAACACTTGATAGTCTTCGCACAATTCGACAATGCTGCATTGTCGGCTCATCAAAACTTAGTACACACATTGCCACCTCGCTCTCGCCATCGGGCCCCCTGAGTTTGTGGACTAGTTTCTCAAGCGAACTACCGAAAACAGTGTCATCTGTATCGGTGGTTGGCCCACCATGATCACATGAGTTAGTGCACCAGAGGACACCCGTTCTCAAGGAGGAACCGCCAAACATAGTAAGTCCTCTGTCGGTCTCACCTTTCGGATGGGAGACTCTCAGCATGGTGCCCTCCAGCCGCACGAAGCGGGGCTCGGTCGGCTGGTGCGTGGCAGGTGCGTAGGGGCCCACCAGTAGCTCATGCATCCAGTCCTGGGCACACGGCACGTGCCGCAGAGCACACAGTACGAGTTAGTGATCGCCGCGGGGCTGGGTCTATTCTGGGCCACACAAGACCGGCCTGAGGCCCCAGAGCAAATACAGAGAACTCATCACTCCAAATGGGGAACACGAGCCATGTCATTAGCTCTGACGTTGATGGGAGGGTAAAAATACTGTGAGACAGATTGCTGCGCATTAGTTGAGGGTACTGCATCACACAGACTGCTGTCTGTGGGAGGGTAACTGACCAACGTGTCAGTATTTAACAAACCAAAGTCAAAAAACAAGAATTCAAGTCACGCTAGTTAATCTGTTCCCCACGCCGCGGACGGCCTACTCCGTTCTCCCCTGGCTCACCTTGTGCATCAGCGAGGGCTGATACTCCTTAACCGGAGGTCTACCGTGCACGACAGCTGGCGGCGGAGGCAGGCGGCGCGGCGGCGGTCGCAGCAGAGGCAGCAGCACGGCCGCAGCCGCCGCTGTCACCAGCACACCCACCACCAGACCGGACACAAAGCCCGGCAGCGGGGCGGCCAGCAGGACGGCCACCACGGCGGCCAGCCAGCGCCATCCGCCGGTCACTGCCACCGCCAATCGGTCACAGAGGTCCGGCGGTGGTCCGGCCAGCACGGAGAGCTCCTGACTGACCGCCGGAGCCGGCGATGAACGACCATCAGAGTCTAGTCGGCTGTGTCGGCGGGACGGCGGCAGCGGCGGCGGCGGCCGCGGCGGGGGCGCCTCCACCGCTTCCTCGGCCAGATCGACACCCTCCTCGTCAATGTACTTCCCCTGGAGAGCGGAGAGCGTGACGCTGTCGGACGGACCCGCAGTCCCGGAGGACTGGCCGCCACCGCCGGAGGACGGCGAGGCGGGCGTCGCCGGCGGCCGACCCACGCTCCTCTGAAGCCGCTCGAAGATCTGCGGACGAATACTGGCCAGTTTGAAGTCACGACGGGACGGTGAGGCGGCCGGCGCCGCCACTGGATTCGGCACGTTCACAAACGCCACGTCCAGCTCCGAGGAAGCTGATGGCGGCGGCGAGCCGGGCGGCGGGGGTGACGGCGACGCCTCCCGCACTGCCTCCAGCACGTCTGACTCCGTGAGGACCTCGAACTCGGCGTGTGAGCCGCCGCTGCTGCCGCCGCCGACAGACGTGGACGAGCGCACGGAGCCGCGGTAGTCGCTGATCTTACCTGGACAACGGAAGGACATGGTTAGAAACTACGCCAAGGCTGAAGAAAGCTACGAACGACACAACTGGTTCATAATATTGAAAACTTGAGCATTTATTTACTTTAGCTCTTACGGTTTATTGAAAAAATGTGCATCAATCTTATTTATTAACGTTAACGTTATCTGAGCAAAAGCTGCTTTTCATAATGGAACATTAGAGCTCCACAGGATATTTTGCAAAGATCAAAGAACTTATTGAAGACTGCCGGCTCACGAGCACCTTTGTCAATCTGTTCAAAGAACACTTCAGTGATGATTCAACTTTGAGTCTAAAGCACCACACACGATGCTAGAAACTCAATCTTCGGTAGTTTGAGACGATATTTGATGCTTAGGGCGTGGCGCATTAAGAAACTTCCAAACGACTTCTCCCAGCAAGAATACAGAACAACAAAGGAGTCTTTGTCTGGTTTGATGAGGGGTTTGATGTTACTCGGCGGAAAAACGCTTTGTATCTTTTGACTTGGTCACATATTTAAGAGGGAAAAGGATATTAAACCGTGGCATTGAGGCGGCGAATTCCGCTATATGAATTGTGTAGCCAACATACAGTTCAAAGGGACTGCATTACATTCCGCACTGTGCAGTATGTAATATGTATGTCGTAAGCACAAAGGATACATCCACACTAATATAGCAAATTTAAATGCATTGCTGCCGTGTCAACAATCCACTTACCTTCGACGGTTTTGGTGATTTTCTCGGTGAACTCCGTCAGCCGGGACCACTTGTCCGGCTCGGCGGCGGCCTTTTGTTCTGCAGACCGGTCGGTGGCCGCCGCGGCCGCTGCCATTCCCGGGCCGTCCAGACTGGAGGAGCGAGACTTGCCCAGGCGCGAGACAAACTCTGCAAACAGCGCCAAGACGGTTAGCCTGAGAGATAAACCGGATAAACCCGCTCATCGCGATAGAAGGGAGACAGAACTCGTTTACACGTCAGTCTCACCACGTGTGGAGTGTATGTAAACACTGGATATCACGGGGGACAGTAAATGGACAAAGAACGCCAAAAACAATCACCGGACACTGAATCATCGGTCCAACGCCGTCCAACTGGACAAAATGAAACTACTAGCCACTCAACAAGACCCCTGACTTCAGACCTACCCACAACAACGTGGCCTGATCTCTGAATCATGACCTGTGACTTCCCATTTCCCACCGCCGTCTCCACTGACCTTTGACTGGGGAGAGATCCTGCAGGGCGTCTCGGAGGCCATCGGCGCGGCTTCGCACCGAATGTTTCCGGGGCGGCGGAACCGGCTGGCTGTCCGTCGTGGCGGCGGGGGCGGCGGCGGGGGCGGCAGAGACAGGATCGGCCGGCGGTGCTACCCGCGCCATCCCGTCACCAGAGGCGTCCTCGGCGGTGGCGGAGCGGCCCGCCAGCCCTGAGGACGGTCAGGAAAGGTCAGCTGCGCACTACGCACTCACACATAGACACTGACTGATGCCATTACACCGACAAATCACTACAACTTCAGTCACAGACACTAGCCAGCCGCATACCAACTGCCAGTCGAGTGGTGCATATGTAAATACAGATGCAGAAACTCAGCTACATGCATGCCAGGATCATGACGCATATCCCCACGGACATGCTCCCTGCGTCACAGGAAACGCAAAAAAGGCGGCTGTCAGCACTAAAAGTAGCACAATCACGGACAGGCGCACCGGAAGCGTGCCCCGGTCACCACTCACCAAACACCATCACCAATCACCACTCGGTCACCCAGTGCACCAGCGCACGCCCGTCCGTCCAATTTGTGACAAACCAGGGAGTGCAGCTAGCCGGCCCTCGCCGGGCAAACGCGCAGCACAGACTGTGTCAGTGCCGACGGTGGCGGCGGTGGCGGTGGCGGCGGCGACGGCGGGCGGTCAGACGGTCTCCACGCAGACGCGTGTCGCGTGCGTCGATGGGTGCACGAATAAATGGGGCAGCAGAGAGTACAGAGAGCATATGACCCCAATAGGGTACACACTACACAGTGCTGCGCACAGAGGATGACAACTGACTAGACTAGTTCTGGTGGCTTTGAATGGAAGTCAGTGGCTCGTCAGCGTCTTGTTAGCAACGTGGGTGAAGAAATCTCGTCTATTCAGTGGGGAGAACTGAGACGAAATACGTGTCATTTCTTACGATGACGATTGAAAGCGTATTGTCCCCACATCATTTCTAGACAAACAGCAATAATGTACGGAATTTATCATTAAACGACTCAACAAAACACCCTTAATGTCTAATTTTATCATTTCTATTCTATCTATTAAGTGCCGAAAAATTTGACAGAGGCCTGCAACGCCATTACCTGAGAGTTGGGCGATAAGACGTCAAATGTCGGAGCGAATAAATAGCATTGACACGGAAAATGAACTTATTGCTGGAAATACCGGATCATCTATTCGACTATTCTTGTCTTTGTTGTCAACGCATTGACGAAACCACTTGAAGTTTCACATAAAGTTTTTGGACGTATTTGAAGAAGCACGATACCTACTTCACCCAGTCACCGACAGCCAACTACACGACCCACATCAATAAGCTAACAGACACGAGACGGATCCCGGCGCACTGTGCTGACGACTGGCTCCACAGTCCACACTCTGAATCACAGCACACTACAGGTTTGCTACAGAGATGTCACAAAAGCGTCATCGCACGATTTCATATAACGAGTGTCTTTATCCTCATCTCATAGACACGATCAACAGCTCATAGATCGTGAAGTTACTCTTAATCCCACAAGATGACAACAAGTGTAGAATGTAGATGCATGAGAGCAGAGTTAGCGTCATTACGAAGGGTACGAAGGGCACGGGTCCGTGGTTAGTTGCAACTTGCAGTGTGTGTTTTCATTAGTGTTTGCCCACTTCCAGGCGGTGTTGACAGAGCACCGCCCGCGGGTGCCTTTGGAGACAAATGTCAATAAGTCAAAAGAAAATCATTGTGATGATTTTTGATAACAAGAAACAAAACAAAAGATAAACCGAAAAAATTGACTCAAGCACAGTGCATTTATGACACAAATATTTATAGATTTATTAAAAAGAAACGATTTATAAGATCAAAGCACAGCCTCTCGTTCTGCGTTCAGAAACGTGCCAGCAGTCGTTTCACAGTCGCAAGCTCTGAAAATGCTGTGCACGACGGTGGTAAGAGTCTCAGTTGTGTGAATAACCCATCCCCGCTTGCGAAGCAGTGGTCTGCTCTGACAAACAGAAGATCGAATAACAATCGCCATCGAACCGGACAAGCGACTCCCGCTATCGGCTACAATCGGTCGGTCTCTTACACTTTGATTTCAGCAAAAATGACGAGAAGAGAGACGGGTCACGGTAGTGAACGTTTGCGATCATGGTCGGCCAATCACGAACAGAGACTGTGGTACCGATGGTAGTTACATTTTCAGCAGTGACAAGATACCGATCAATTCAGACACAGTCACTAAGAAGTTAGAGCCAAGGTCATCATCATCACGCTCCCTGTTGCAGCCCCATAAAATGATGCTGCATGTTGTGGTATATTCTCGGAAAACGGGGATACCCCGAGCGATATCATACTCCACACCAGAGCACTAATACGTGGTAAATCACGGTCAACATTGACATACGACACGAGGGACCAGAGTGAAAGCTAGCGTTTGCGCCGGATGAAAATTGCTCATGCGTTTCCAATGGCCACCAAACAGGGATTGGTAGAGCAGTTTTGAGAAACGTCACTCGATGCATAATGCATGGACCGATGATGATCTCACTTCTCAGTAGCGTAAGGATTCTTACCAATCCAGCAGAAGGGAAGCCACACGGGAGCGACTAAGCGCCATCCCTACCTTCTACAGAAACGGGGAGAATACCCCAGATGCATCATCTAAAAGTTGCGTAACAAACCAGAAAGTAACGTCTAATTCTTGCTATTACACAACTATGTATCACAGCGTTCTTAGAGCTCCAGCTCCAAACACTACGACCCGTCCTACATTTGGGCAGATAGCAAATGACTAGCACATCCCAGCCATCTAGCATACACATACACACATTATCCAGATGGTAGACGGCCAGCCGAGCAACGGCCCGGACCTTGGCCGATTTCCGCCCCGCGTGCTCTCCCAGCCCC